>NW_010368057.1:3703-59000 GCF_000414095.1 Morus notabilis | reverse complement strand
GTTGAAGTTGGAAAGCGTCAAGGGAGACAAAGGACGCGTTGTTAGCGAAACTTTGGTAAGTACAATAGTTTTTCTATGGCTATGTCACGAACAAGCTTGCTTTTCTATGTTGCACAAACATTGTGCATATAGTAGAATTTTGAATGTTAGATACTATGTTAGGTAAGTATCTACAAGACTTATGTAATCGTAGAACTTTATTCTGCAAAAAGTATGTATCGATGTTAAGTCGAGATCAAACTAAGAGAAATGAAAGGTTAAACTTTAACGAAAAGTTAATCTCATGATAAAATGCTCAATAATGCACAAATTCATAAGATTTAACTAAAGTTACCGTTTCAATGAGAAAATTGATAAACGGTAAGAGACTAAACGTCATGTTTGTACCAGCCTTCGAAGGAAAGGTTATTATGAGACTATGAAAGATATGAAACCGTGACTGAGTTGGATTGGTTAGCTACCCCATTCCTCACTGGTTATGCGCGCTATGGTACAACAGGACAGGGCCCATAAGAAGTAAAAGACAAGAAAATGAAAAACAGAAACCATTCCATATAAAGGTACGGTATCTGTAAAGAAGAATGAAAAGAATGAGAAACACGAAATGAAAGTCGTTCAAAACGTGAAAATACGATGTGAACGACTAAAATGAGACGAAAGCAGAACAAAGAATGTAATGAAAGAAGAAGAACATAAGCCATACATGTTTTAGTAGTACAGAATGTATTATGATATATGACATGAATGCATATATGGGTATGCATAATTATTGCATCTGTTATGACCTATTGATACTTGCTGAGCGAAAGCTCATTAAGTTTGTACGTGTTGTAGGAAGCACGGGTAAGGCACCGGCTCCCTAAAACTTGATGCTGGGCATGCAGAGATGGTGTAGCAGCGGAATGTGGGCAAGTGGATTGTGGATGCATCACGTGTTTTGGAAACGCTGCGGAACTTTATATGTAAAATAAAATATTGTTTTATGTATTTTGATGACTAATGTAATAGAATGTTGTCAGAATGCTACAGCATTTTAACGTACATGGTAAGAATGAAAAAAAAAATGACCTGAAATTTTAAGAAGTTATAACTAGGGTTGTCATAGAGGTTAAGAAATGATAAGTATGAGCATAGGATGATGACCAAAAGTTAGGGTCGTCACAAAAACAATCTGAGTCTGACATGGAAATAAAAGCATGTGACGCTAGGATATGAGCAACAAGATTACTCTCTCTAGGAACATGAGCACATTTCCAATTAGGGACAGCCAAGAGCAACCCAACAATCTCCTTCACTAATGGTGGGTTTTTAATCTTCACATTTGACATATGCTCTCTCTAACTACTAATTAACGCATAGGAATAAAACCACTTTTTCGTCCTCTCCTTATAAGCTTAAGTTCTGGTTTTCTTTACCTTTTTTCTTTTTGGAGAAATACCTTTTTTTTTTAATTTCTTAAATAATATTTGAATAGCCGGGAATGCATAAAAATAATAACTTCTTGTGATTGTGTATCTGATATACGTCTAAATTGTTGTGAGTACTGCTTTTAATATCTTTGATCATGTTCATATGTTTTGCAATTAGGTGTTAAGGGACAAGGCTTCGTGGCAAAGTCGTTAACGATAGAGAATCACAAGCAGTTGCACTGTACAACACAGCTGATCAAATTAGCCTTTTATCAATGCAGATTCCTTGAATACCAAGATACTCTCTATGCACACCAAAACTGCCAATTCTAAGGAATCAAAGGATTGATATTTCCCTAGACGTGATGATTAAGAAACTAGAAATGCGATGACCGTTTTTGCTACATCGTCTTCTATTAAAGTGATGAATGTCAAATTTGTAAATCTCTGGTTTGACTCTAATCACGTATCGAGTCTTGTTGTTTCTCGGGGCTGCTCTGAGTGCCTCACTCACTGTGGTGAAATCACCAGTATTATCTTTGGCCACAATTGCATTGAAACTGGTGGTTAGCACTTTACGCTGTTTTAGCTGCATATTGCATGATCAACCACAACATGAGCACCACTACAAAACAAGTCGTACGTGTTGATGAAGATGAAGTCATCTTTGCCGAAGCTAATGTAGTTTTAAAATAATGAACGTATGAATGAAAGACTTGAATATGTGAGTACTGAGTTTGTTAAGATGCTATATTTGTAGATGTGATATATATATATATATATATATATATTTTTTTTTTTAGTTTTTCTTTAATAACATTTGAAGTTACAACATAACCAGATCACCAGTTCAGAAAGTACTAAAGACGCAAAGACAGTTCACCTGAAAAGTTAACGCAACGGTTTTGATCATACCATTGGTTTGATATACACTGGATAAAAAAGCGAGTACTTCCTTGAACGAAATAATTTCTTCTCAAAACTGGTTGAATCACAGCAAAAAGAAAGAAGATGCAAGAAATTCAAAATCAAACACCAAATCAAGGGCTAACCCATAATCTATTTAGTTCACCAAACACTTATTATGCAATATTTAGTTCTTCTGGCTTCAGTGAAATAAAAGATACACAGTCACCAAATCATCAAACCGAACAATGCAAGAAATTTTAAAGATTTGTAAAGAAGACTTGAAATTGTTACCATCACAATGAAGCCAACAAGACTTTGAGCACGTTGGATTCTTCCGTCCAAGCACTTGGAAGTTTACCTAAACGGTTTACCAAAACGCATATACATATGTATAATATCAATTGATAAGCGATAACATATATTATATATATATATATATATAATCAGGTCTTGATCTTGTTTTTCACTAGCTCCTGTGTCCTGCTTGGATAGTTGCTTATCCTTTTTTTAGTTTGTTGAGAACGATTTGTTCTTCCTGTTCTTGTTCTTTAAAATCGTCAAGGTTGTCTTGAAGAAAAAGAACCAAGTTGTCATTGTAGAACAAGAACCGGAAGAACAAAACATTCTAAACAAAACTCAAAGAAGGATTCGAACTGCTCTCTCCGTAGTGCTATTTCAAGTCGTGGACAGTGATGTCCATTAAGAAGCAGAATATATATTCATTCAAACATATTGAAAAACGAAAAAAGGAAAACAAAAGTTCTGACTTGCTATTATAAAAATAAAACTTAAATGCTGAGTTAACATATTAAAAGAATTGTGAAAAAGAAGAAATTAGTATTACAAACAAATTTAAAACCAGATTCTAATTTTCTTAAAAAAAAAAAAAAAAAAAAAAAAAAAAAAAGCATACTCTAATTAATGCTCACACAAAATATCGAACTCTTGTGATAGGGGTGTGTGTCCATTTATAGGCACAAGATATGCCAAATTTCTAATCCTACTTAAATTCGGATATAGTAATCCTACTCATATTTGGATTCATTATTTTCTCTATTTACTTTGTTTTAAACTCATTAAATAAAATATAAAAGATATAACTTTCATTTATGAGAGAGATATTATCAACGCAAGGAAAATGATTGTGACATATCCAAATGTGGATGATCAATATATCCAAATGTGAGTAGGATTAGGATAAAGAGTAACTGTAGAGGTGGTCTATCTCGTGCCTATAAGTAGACAGCAGACACCCCACTCGAAGTATTTGATATTCTTTTTTTTAGTATTAATTAGTTTTTGTTTATAAATGTGTTTGTCATACTAATTCATGCTTCTTTCTTCCTTTTTTTTTTCTTTTAAGATGTTGGATTGTTATATGAGTATCATGTTTCCTATGAAAAAGTAAGCTCGATTTCTTCTTTCAGTTTTATTGAAAATGACTTCTTCTTGTCCATCTTGACCTTCAGAACAATTTTGTCAAGAAGGTCACGATGATCAAGAAAGAGTCGTTCTCAACAAACTCAAAGAAGAGCCAACAGGCTAACTTTGTCTAAGCTTGAGGAGTGAATGACAAAATCCAAAATATATATAGGCTTTTTAATATATGGGTTCAAAGTATTAAAATTTAAACTTTTTGTAAGATAAAACACAATAGAATCAAAATTATAGATTTACACCGCAACAAAACTCACATACTAAACATATACTAGGCCCACGTTTGATTCGTTATTTTGAATTTTGTTGGTTTGAACTTTTTGATTTGAATAGAAAAATTTTAACTGTATGATTTAAGTTGTAGTTTGAATTGATGTTTAGATGTGTAGTTAAAATTTTAATTTGAACATGGAATAAAATTTGAATTTGTGTTTGGGTGGTGTGAAAAGCAGAGAAAGTTGGTACTTTTTACTATTTAAAAATGATTTGAACGGTTGAAGTTGAGAGGAGAGCTAAACTTTAAGTTGGGCCGTTTAACTCAGTTTAAACAGTTAATATAATTCAAAATGCATGTCTACCAAACGCTAGTTTAAAATGTGCTCACTGTTCAAACTGAGTTGAACTGATATGTGTAATATCAATTAATAAGCGATAACATACATATTATATATATATATATATATATAATCAGTTCTTGATCTTGTTTTTCACTAGCTCCTGTGGCCTGCTTGGATAGTTGCTTATCCTTTTTTTAGTTTGTTGAGAACGATTTGTTCTTCTTGTTCTTGTTCTTTAAAATCGTCAAGGTTGTCTTGAAGAACAAGAACCAAGTTGTCATTGTAGAACAAGAACCGGAAGAACAAACCATTCTGAACAAAACTCAAAGAAGGATTCAAACTGCTCTCTCCGTAGTGCTATTTCAAGTCGTGGACACTGATGTCCATTAAGAAGCAGAATATATATTCAATCAAACATATTGAAAAACCAAAAAAGGAAAACAAAAGTTCTGACTTGCTATTATAAAAGTAAAACTTAAATATTGAGTTAACATATTAAAAGAATCATGAAAAAGAAGAAATTAGTATTACAAACAAATTTAAAACCAGACTCTAATTTTCCTCCAAAAAAAAAAAAAAAAGCAGACTCTAATTAGTGCTCACACAAAATATCGAACTCTGGTGTGTCCATTTATAGGCACAAGATATTCCAAATTTCTAATCCTACTTAAATCCGGGTATATTAATCCTACTCATATTTGGATTCATTCTTTTCTCTATTTACTTTCTTTTAAACTCATTAAATAAAATATACAAGATATAACTTTCATTTATTAAAAATTATGAGCTATACGCCTAGATAATACAAAAACTAAAAAGTAAGAAACAGTTACAAATTTCTTTTTTTTTTTCTTTTAAGGAAAAACAAAAGTCCTCCAAATATTAAAATTAGAAACAAATAACATACTATATATTTTTTCTTTTTCTTTTTTTTAAAAGAAAACATGCAATTTCATTAAAACAAATCAGCTTGGACAAAATGAGAAACAAACCGGGGAATAGCATCAAAACAGCCTGAGTCTGATATGGAAATATAAACATGTGAGGCCAGGATATGAGCAACAAGATTACTCTCTCTAGGAGTATGAGCACATTTCCAATTAGGGAGAGTCGAGAGTAACGCAACAATCTCCTCCATTAAGGCTCCTTCTTCTGCTAACGAGACACTCCTATTCACCGCTTGGACCACCCGTAAAGCGTCCAAATTGCAAATAGTAGAGACCAAATTGCATTATCTAGCAAATAGTAGAGACCAAATAGCTCTTTGATGCACTAAATTATTAAAGTTTTTAGGTCCGACCAAATAGCCCAGGCTATTACACAAAAGATCTCCATCTCCGCATTTGTGACAGAATGATTAAGGGAGTGGCAAAGGTCTTCAAAGGACCCAACTAGAACCGATTTCAGCTTTGGCCAAACAGCACACGAATCCCAGATTTGCAACACCTGAGGACACTGCCATAGTGCATGCCAAACCGTTTCCTGGGAATCTAAGCATCTCATACACACCTCCTCACAAGGGACTCCACGAGACTTAAGATTAACATAACTTGGTAGAACCGCATGCCCAGCACGCCGCATGAAAATTTTTTTATTTTTTTTGGAATCCGCAATCTCTAAAGAGCAGTCCACCATCCCTGGCCATGCATTCCAGCCGATCCTCCTTGGTCATAACGCAACCCCATGGCAGGATTTCACAGTGCACAACCCCTTAGAATCGTAATGTCAAGGGAACGCTAAACATCACTTATTGATCTACCGGTAGAAAAGAAGCTCGGATAAATCCTCGATCTCACTGTCTATTGACAATTAAATCTTCAACCATTAAATCATCGGCTTAAACGAATGAGGTCTAGGTAACCATGGGTCACCGAAAACCTTGAAAGTCCTCCCCGACCCCACACGCCTCCGCAACCCTTTAACCAATAACTCTCGTCCCCATAGGAGGCTCCTCCAAGTATATGAAGGATTTTGACCCGCCTCTGCTTCAAGGACAATCCATGAGGGAAATATTTGGCTTTGAGAACACGAGCTACTAGACAATCAGGACCTTGAATTAATCTTCAACTCTACTTGGCCAATAAAGCTTGATTGAATGCTGACACATCCCGAAAGCCAACATCTTCCCGCTTTGGTTTACAGAGCCGTTCCCAGCGCATCCATTGGATTCTCCTGTCATTTTCATCCCCACCCCACCAAAACCTCGAAATAAGAGCTTGGATATCGTTGCATAAACATTGAGGAACACGAAACACTCTGAGAGTGTAAGTAGCCATAGCTTGAGCAACAACCTTAATCAAGATTTCTCTCCCCGCCATAGAAAAGAGCTTTCCTCTCCGTAAACGTAATTTTCTCATCACACCATCCTTCACCATGTTAAAGGCAGCCCTTTTATTTCTTCCCACAAATGATGACAAGCCCAAGTACTTATCATGTGAAATGTTTGCCTCAGTAAGACCAAAGCAGCCATTTAAATTTGCCATTACATCACGTTCCGACTAAAAGTAATCTTAGACTTTTGGAAATTAATTACCTGACCCGAAGCCTTAGCATAATCCTGCAGAACATCAACAATTGCTCGTCCCTCTTGTGGAGTGGCCTTACTAAAAACAATGGAGTCATCTGCAAAGAGAGGATGAGTAACTCTAGGAGCATGCCTAGCCACTGACACCCCCGATATGCCTAGCCAACTGTTGATACCAGATTGTACACCACACAGCTCATTTCTTAGGCTCTCTCCCTCTCCAGTGGGGACCTTTTTTCAATTCCAACCACACAGCTCTATGGTCGGAACCATAAAAGCCTAAGTTGCTAACACCATACTCTGAAAACCGATCAATCCAGGCGTCGCAACCCAAAGCACGATCAATACGCTCCCTGATAAGATCAATTCCCTCCTATCCATTATCCCAGTTAAGCAGCGGACCTTCAAACCCAAGATCTTGTAGCGAAGCCTGCTCTATAGTCTCACAGGAAAGTGTCATACTAGAATAAGCACGATCACTCCCACCCTCTTTTTCGAAGAAGAAGAGAATCTCATTAAAGTCTCCCATAACAAGCCAAGGAAGAGAGAATAGATCATTTAATCTAGACAACAAAGTTCATGAGTGGTGCCTTTCGCTGCGAGTGGGGTTTCCATAGAATCCTGTAAATCTCCTATCCCCACCGTGAACCCCTCCAACAAAACAGTCAATATGGAACCGTGAGCCCACCACTTCACCCTATACAGTCCACATAAAAATCACATTCAAAACCCAACTTCCGTTTCAAACCTTTTGCCGCCACCGAACATAACCTTGTTTCCATGAGGAAAACTAGGTTCGGGGAAGTATCCCGGATAAGCATCCGGAGTTTGTCGAATGCCCGAGGATTACCCAGACCTCAAGCATTCCAAGATATGATACTCATGGTGTTCGGCGGGGTTGCTCCGGAACCTCCGCTAATAAACTTGAAATTAGAAACATACCCGAGAGTGATTCTTTTTGCATTAGGGAAAAGTTTTTTTTTTTTCCAAAATATTAGTGGGCACCTCAGTAAACTCGGCTAAATTACAGTTCAAAGGCCCCACCAAAATATTATCATTTAAATCAAAATCACGATTCTCATGCACTAAAAAATTAGGAAGCGAATCCCGTGAAAACTAACTCATAACAGCACCCGGATTCAACTGAGACAGCTCAGTCCTATCAGCAGGCTCGGCCATGTTAGCATATCCCCTCTGTTGTCGCGATGATCCATGCTCCACCATAGGGACCCTACCAAAGCCAACGCCTCCACTGAAGATCGGTGTCTCATTCTATTCTGCTCAATCCTACGTCGCTCCTTACTCCCATCTGGTATGCCACATCTGTAACCTGAGCAATTCCTTCAACCGGACATTCTCGAAGGACATACCCTAGCCATCCACACCCATAGCCAAAATCCGGTAGTTTCTCATACCGGATATCGGTCCAAACAATCTTACCACCTCTCCCTACTTACACCTTAGCCTTATGGCGCAAAGGCTTGAGAACATTCAGGGAAACTCGAACCCGAACAAACTTTCCAACGCAATTTCCTTTGTCATCCGTTTAAATAGTAATTATCGTCCCGATCATAGCTCCCACCTTCTCACCTGTTTGAGGAATTCATCCGTCTGGGGGAAGATTTTGAAGCTGAATCCAAAACTTCGCAAAGCAAAAATCTTCCTTGTCAACCATTTCCTCATTATCCACCGCCTTAGGAACCACCAAAGCCCTGTCAAAGCTCCAAGGTTCTTGCTCTAAAACCTTATCCCTATCTCGTTCACTCCGAAAGGTAAACAGGAAAATATCCTTAGCCACCTCTCGGGATTCAACGCCCTTCATCCTCCACACATCAATCATAGTAGACTAAAAAGATCGCTTATTATATGGTTTAAGGGACAGTAATTTACCTAGCAAGCCACATCTCATTGTTTTCCGTCCCTCCTCGATTGCACTGTCATCAATACCCGCAACTTCCTCTTCCTCCGCCTCAATAGAGAGGTTCCTCCATCGCTCAGGGATTTCTTCCATGGAAATGATAAATTTCAAGTGTTGAAGTTTGGAGGAATAAGTTTCTCCCTTTGTCTGGACGATCCGCGGAGGATAAAAACCGGTCGAACAGTTGTGATGAAATTAAAACGCAAACACTCTACCTTTTGTCCCGTTGACCGGATGGTGACAACCGAATGTCCAGTCGATTGAGTGCACCAAAGGCTAGAAATAGAGTAGTCAAACAGCGACTCAAAACATGGTTTACGTACGGCATGTTTATGTGTTTTTTCCTCTTCCTGTAAGTGTTTGTATTATGCACCAAACCAAAGGACTAATCTTAGGTGGAAAAAAAAAAAACTTTGATTCTCCGTAAGAAAATGGAACGCAACACTAAGGGTGCAATTAAAACTCATTGTAAAATAATTTTATTTTTTTTGTATGAAAATAAAAATAAAAACGTTTTTAATCTCAGACATAAATCATTTTTAAAAATACGTTTAGTAGTTTTATCAAGAAATTATTTTTAGTATAAAAAAATTCATTAATGTCTCTCTCTCTCTGCTCGAGAGAGGAGAAAACAGAAACAAAAAATGAAAAACGACTAAAAGTCATTTTTCATTTCTCTCTCATTTTACGCTAAATTAAAAAATTATTTTCATTTCTATTTTTTACTTTTAATTATGTCAAACGCCGTTTCTCTTATTTTTCATTTTTTCTTTCTCGAAAAACGTGAAAAATAAAAACAAAAATAACTCCAAACACAACCTAAGATTTTTATGTGATTATTTCATTTAAATCCAAATAGACCCGCAACAATAATCTTAAAATGTAATGCTTTCTTTATCTGTTTAAGAGAATAAACACGATAGCGTTACACTATTTTAACTCAATTCCAGCCAAAAGAAAAAAAGAAAAAAAAAAAAAGCACAAGAAAAAAAAAACCAAAAAACAAAAACAAAAACAAAAGGCACGTTTAGAACCCGTTTTAAAATGATTCTATTTTTTATATTAAAATGAAAATGAAAACGTTTTCAATCTCAAGTAAAAATTATTTTTGAAAATGCGTTTGGTAGTTTATCGAGAGATTATTTTCAGTATAAGAAAAAACTGAAACTCCGTTTAATTATGTATTTTTAAAAACATCTAATAGTATTTTAAATGATATATTAAATAAGAAAATGAAAATATTTCTTTCTTATAGATCTAAAGAAATAATCATTAATGTCTTGGAAGGAAGTTTCAAACTCAAACACGTCTCTCTGCATGCACTTTGGCTTTTTTTTATGTATATATATATATGTGTGTGCGCGTGCCAGTTGTCACTTGTGAAGCAAGTACAAAGGATAATTGTCCCTATGAAGAAAGAAAAAATAAAAATAAAAAATAAAAAATGATTAAAAATTTTTTTAAAAAATTCTCTCATTTTACATGAAACCAAAAAGGTGTTCTTGTTTCCGTTTTTTGTCGTTGGTTGCTCCAAACGTCTTTTTCTGCTCATTTTCATTTTTTCTTCCTTGATTTTCGTTTTTTCATTCTTGAAAAACGTTTTTGAAACTAATTGTAAACGCACCAAAAATATTCTAAATCGTAATCAGCCATGATGGCAGTAACATAAGATCAATGTAATCTTTTTTATGACAAATTATTCCTTATCCAAACACAATTACCAACACATATCAATTATATACATATATTCTGTTATTGATATGTCTTGTCTTTCGCTCCCGTGGCCTGCTCGAATAGTCGCTTGTCCTTTTCTGAGTTTGCTGAGAACAACTATTTCTTGTTGTTCCTGCTCTTCATAGTCATCAAAGTTGTCATGAAGAACAAGAACAACAAGAAAAAACCATTCTCAATAAAACTCAAAGAAGAATTCGAACTTGTTATGATCTCTCCATAAACAGGACAAAGATATTTAATGAAACATATTGCAAGAAAAAGTCATCCGACGAGCTATCATAAAAGTAAAACAAAAAATAGTACAAAAGAAAAAATTAGCATCTCAAACATATTTAAAAACAGAAATTGATTAGTGCTCGCACAAATAGGCACAAGATATGCCATATTTCTACTCCTACTCAAATCCGGATACATCAATCCTACTCATATTTGGATACATTATTTTCTTTATTTCCTTTTTTCAACTCATAAAATTAAAACATAAAAAACTAATTTATTAAAGATTATCAGCTCTAGACGACTAGATAATACACAAACTAAAACTTACAAAACATTTCAGCTTTCTTTAAGAAAAAATGGTCCTAGAAATTAGATTAGAAAATATATATTACGTGGTACTTATTTTTACGTACTTGAAAACACAAGTATAAAACTACCCATAATTAGCACTATTAGTAAAAAGACTATATTGAGGTTCTGAATAGATATTATAAATTGCATGACAATGAAGTTATTGGGGTAGAATAAGCATATAAATCTATCTGGATATTCTCTGTTTTTTTTTTTTTTTTTTTTACTTTTTTCTTTTTCAAATTAAAAGTTTTTTGGTGACTTTTATATATACCCCTTTCTAAAATATTAAAACAAGATTTTCAAGGACAATTGTTCAACCATTGCAGGATGATAACATTTAAAGACAGACTTTGAGGAAGGTTGGCGTATAGTCGCTAGACACAGGAGAAAAAAAAAATGGTTTTCAGCGTGTTTTTGTACTTATACATCTCCTAGCAACAAAATTATATCGAACCCCTATCCGTGGAGAGCTATCAAATATCAAATATTTGGAGTTTTTGGCTTTTTTGGGTTAAGAAAAACGTGCTCCTTGAAGTTATATTTTATTTAGAACTTAGGTGATGGTCTTTTATGAATATAGAAGTTGCAACTTAACGTTTGGTTTATGAATTCATAATCATTCTTATTTTACGTGTGTTTTTTATGAGAAAAAATACTGTAGTGAACTACGAACCATGATTCAAATCTTGACACGAATACACTAACCAAACGCTCTTTTAAAAAGATTTACTGTTTAACAAGATGACTTGTGACTTAAGCAGAAATGCAACATGGAAATTATTTGACAAGATTTGTAATAGTATTTAGCAAAGATGAAGGGCTGGCCGGTCAAAAGGCATGTCTACTTTGCATGAATGGTAAAGGAAAAGTGGTGAGTGATTTTTTCTATATAATAATATATTTACTTATAAAATTAATAATGGTGATTTAGTAGACCCCACACAATATAGGGAATGGGTAAAGAGAATGTCAATCTTTATTCCACTTTAATAATATTGATTCCTTAGTAAAAATAATGAATGCTAAATTTATTTATTTATCATTAATGAATTACTATATAGTCAATGATTATTAAATTGTGTAAAATGACATATTCGTGATTGCATTCATAACATTGTTATTTTTAATTTTAGTAAACATAAGAAAGGGATTGGAATTGTTTCTCATTAAACCATTTAAAAATCAAGTAAACACGTAAAATGGAATGAATAACCCTTAATCTTATTACTTTATTTTTCTTTTCAATCTCATTACGTTTTTCATTACATTCTTTTACGGTCTGATAAACGCGCCCCAAGCATAGCATTCACTAAATACTGCACGAGGTATTCTTTGTTGTAGCTTTAGTAGCTTCCTTTTATCTATTTTATCAATGTAAAAAGGCTAAAAGCTGTTAGAAATAATAGAAAACAATAACGAACAAAACATGTAAATCTGGAATTAAGAAATATAGACCGAGTACAACAATAATATAAACAAAACAAAACAAAAACGGACTAAACAAACGGCAATTTCAAAATTCCGGAAAGAGTTTTGTTAAAGCATCAAAGGCAAGGTCTTTGTTTTATACGGCGTCTTTAAAACAGATTCATCCCCTCACTATAGCACATGAAGATGTCCACCTCCTAGAATATAACGGTGGAAGAGTAGAGATGACGCAGCGAACTGAAATTATCGTGAACTCTATCACTCTAAAAACCTTATAAGAACACTAGAGCCGAAGAGGAGACTTTACTTTTCGAAACGTAAATAATTAGCCGAAACGTAAATAAAGACAGAGTCAAAGACTAATTAATAATTAGCCGAAACGTAAATAAAGACATAGTCAAAGACTAATTAATAATTAGCCGAAACGAAAAGACAGAGTCAAAGACTAATTAATAATTAGCCGAAGACAGTTCTGAAATTTATAAACGCGCAAGAAGTTTAAAGACTTAAAAAGAAAGAAGGAGAATTGGCACCATCGCAATGAAGCCAACAAAGAAAGACTTCAAGCAAGTTTGGTTCTTCCGTTCAAGATCGTGAAAATGTTTGAAGTTCTTGATCTTATCTTTCGCTCTCGTGGCTCGGATAGTTGCTGACCTTTTTTGAGTTTGCTGAGAACGACTATTTCTTGCTGTTCCTGTTCTTCATAGTCATCAAAGTTGTCATGAAGAACAAACACAGCAAGAAAAAACCACTCTCAGTGAAACTCAAAGAAGAACTCGAACTAGTTCATATTCTATAAGTCGTGAATTAACATAATTCCCGATAACAATACATAAATATTTAACGAAACATATTGAAATAATAATAATAATAATAATCTGACAAGCTATTATGAATGCACACACAAAATATCGAACTCTTGTGGAAAGGGGTGTGTCTATTTATTGGAAGAAGACATGCCACATTTCTAATCCTGCTTAAATCCGGATATAGTAATCCAACTCACACTTGGAATGGATACATTATTTCTTTGTTTATTACTTTCTTTTAAACATTAAATAAAATTTTTAAAATATAATTTTACTTTCTTAAAATTCTACTCGACTAGATAATACACTAACTAAAACTAACAAAACATTACAACTTTCTTCAAAGATAAAGTCCTAGAAATAATAATAAAAAATAAAAATTTACATGTATGCTATTTATTTTTAGGTACTTAACATAAGCGTAAAGCTACCAAGAAGAGTTATATTTTTTTGTTTTAGGAAGAAAATTCTGTGTAACTACTTTGATAAATTAAACTCCTTTTCTTTCTTTTTATAAGACTAATTCAACTTCTTTAGAAACATATAAATTAAATTCTTTCCGGATGATAAATTCAAATTCGAAGATATAAAATATTCTTTTGAACTAAATTTTTGTAAATTTTCAAAGTTTGAAGGGTAAAAATATAATTTTTAAATATTTATCCCATATAAATTGCAGTTTGACCCTTAAATTTTAATAAAATTACAATCTGACCACATATCTGATAAATATTTTTAAATAAGTCTCTAATGTTTTTCACAATGTGCTCTAGTTAAAAGTTTGTTTTGTTTAATCTCACACTTTAGCAGAGGATAGTCACATCCCCTTCCAAGGTTTATGTTGAGCAACTGCTAGGATATGTGATGAACGGACAAGAAAACAAGGTGTATCAACTCTGAAAGGCGCTCTATGGATTAAAGCAAGCACCAAGAACATAGAATAGCAAGATTGATAATTATTTTTAGATGCATGATTTTCAAAGAAGTCCAAGTGAGCCTTCCTTATATTTGAAGACACAAGGTACAAATTATTTTCTTATAACTTACCTTTATGTGGACGACTTGATTTATATGGGGAAGTCTTATGATGATTGATTATTTCAAGAGAGCTATGATGAGCCAATTTGAGATGACAGACCTTGAGCTTATGAGATATTTTCTAGGAATACAAGTTAAGCAAGAACATGACAAAATCTTTGTCATACAAGTGAAGCAAGAACAACAATATTTAACGAAACATATTGGAATATAATAATAATAATCTGACTAGCTATTATAAATGCACAGATTCAACAGATCTCACGAGCCAATGAACCTAAGTGTCAGATAATACAATCAGTTTTTAGCCTTGTCCTTCGTAGAAGAAAGAAAAAAAATTCAATCTGACGGTGTTGGTAGCTTCAAGACGGCTGTGGAAGGTGTCCACCCCCTCTTCAAATTCTCAAATGTGCAGATAAGGGTTCTCGCTCTCTAACATGTGAAAGGTTGGCCGTAAAGGAATCGTGCGCTGCTTGAACTCCAAATGTCGCATGCGGTGGGAACATGATGCATGAAGGGGTGGTTGTCCGCGTCAAATGTTGGTAATCATTCAATATCCTCTGTTAAACTCTCTTGTGTTGTGCCATTGCGAACAAGTTCTAAAGTGCGATTTCTAATGAGAGGCCGGAGACGGAGGCACGGAAGATGAGTCGGACAAGATTTCACTAGGAGTTTCTATGTCTACATGTCGAGCAAATCTCTCTAGTTCGTCTCTATACTGATGCATAAACTCTAAACGTTTTTTTTACCTCACGAAAATAGCTTGGTAATCAACCATGTAGCTATGGTGAAAAGTTGTCACTAACAATGCTGTCAGGAAAGATTGGTGGGGCGAGGCCTCCTTAAAAACCAAACTCCTTAAACAGAGCAGCGTTTCTATAAAAGACTGGTGGCACAAGGCTATTGTTGAACCAGCCTCCTAGACATAACTCTTAAGTGTGTACTATCTGCGTTTCAAAAGTATTTAAATTTTATTGGATGTATTATGGAATGGATTTTAAAACTAGCGAAACTATTCTTAAAGTCAAAGCCTAAAGTCTACCAAATAATGAAATCTAAATTAAGTTATCTGACTAAATTAGTCAACAATCTAAATTTGATTAAAATATAAATAATTAATTAAAACTATAAAAGGAAAAATAAAAATGGGCAATGATTTAATAAGAAGCAAAAAGGGAATTATTGCTAAGAAAGTAAATAAGCTAAAAAGGAAGCTAATTAAAATCCTATATATGAATAGCAAAATCAAATCAAAAGTGTTTCGACAAAAAATCAAAAGTTAATTCTAAAAAAAATTAAAAGAGAAAAGTCAAATAACATAAAATAAAATCCCAGCAATTATCTTCTAACAATTAATTAGGAAAATTAAGGAAAGAGAATGAAAATAGTTTCAGACAACTAACAAAATAAGTTAATACAAATCTAAATTAGAAAACGGAAATTAGCAAATTGATTAAAATGGAGGAAACTGACATATTAAGGAAACGAACACCAAGGGAACAAATAAAGAAAACTGACTCTTTTTTTTTTTAATCGTATACGATACTGAACAAGTATCAAAATAAAAAGCATACTAACGAATAACTAGGAAATTGTTGCAGCGAACGAGAAAAATAAAAAAGAAATGTAAACTAATAAAAAAGACTAATCAGAACAGAAAGGAAATTAATAAAAATAAAAAAGTAATTACCTCTTTCGGCTCAAATATCTATTGATCGCTCTTGCTTGAAGCACCTCCCAGGTAACAATGCCATAATTTGTTTAACGCTTATATGTGTAGATCACTAGCGATCACTTATAACACAATAGGACGGTCATATCCTCAAAAAGATAACAAAAACAGATAAGAAATATTAGTAGAATAAGAATATTGGAGAAAATAAATAACAAATAAATTTAAGAAAATAGAACATTTTGTGATTTTCTAGTAAATAAATAAATATGTGAGATTTTTGTGTGAAGAGAAAATTCAATAATTAAAAGTGATAAGGCGTCAAAGAATCTTTTATGTGTTTCATCTTCCAATTTTAATTTTGGTTCACAACATAAAACTACAGTATTTGGATAAATCAAACCATCACGTTTAATTGCACAAAGATTATTATTATAAGTTATCCTAAATCAACAATGTCTCAAATTGACAATATTACAGTAAAAGATCAACTTATAAAATAATTCAACTTATGATTCTTGTCCTATAAATAGAGGTTGTGTTAACTTATGGTATGACTACATGCAAGTGAATGAAAGATTAAGATTTTAGGGTGCGTTTTGAACCTGTTTCAAAGTATTGTTTTCTGTATAAAAATAGAAATGAAAACGTTTTCAATCTTAGACATGAATCATTTCTGAAAATGCATTTAGTAATTTTATTCAAAGATTATTTTCAGTATAAGAAAAAACTAAAATTGCGTTTAGTTTTACATTTTTGAAAACATGTAATAGTATTTATATATTGTTAGTTAATTTATATATAAGAATATAGTAATTAACATTAGCAATAAAATACTTCTCCTAAGCATGTCAACTACAAATCAGTATTTAGTTTTTTTAATTACATTATAAATAAATAGATCAAATCCTTTATTCACATTTCACACCACTCAAAAAAAAAAAAAAAAAAAAAAAAAACACACACACTCTAACGCTAATTGGCAGACCCACCACGCTAACCCACCAGCTTCACCTCCACGACGCCCCAGACCCAGCTTCTTCCCTCGCCTCCGACGGCGGCTGCATGAAGACGGTGCCTACTCGCGTCTCCTCCGTTTGTAGTCCTCCTCTCACCTCCGACGGCACCCACTCACGTCTCCTCCGTTTGAAGAACTCTGAATTTTTTGTAATGTTATTAGCAAATCAAAGTAAATTGAAAGCAACGGAAAGATATATAATTAAAGAATCAACTTTAAGTTAGCATATATAAACTTGAAATCGAGCAAAAGCACTAATCTAATAATCAGCTTTTGTTTGAATCACAAACCGTAGATTTAACAGGGAGAGGATCAAGAGGGATGGAGAAAAGAGAAATCTTTGCAATCTCCGAGAAAGCAACGTCTCTAAGTCCAGGAACATCACTGACTAAATTCTCGTAAGCAGCCTCAAATGCCTCCAGCCAAAACTGAGGCACCGGAGACCGGAGAAATACGAGAGAAGAGAACGGAGAAGGGGGAGACCGGCAAAATCGAGAGAAGAGAACAGAGGAGAATAGAATGGAGAAGAGGTGAAGGAAAGAAAATAGCCCAGGAGAAAATGAAAATGGAGAAAAGGGGAGAGAAGAGAACGGAGAAGAGAAGAGTGAAGGAAAGAAAAATAATCTTGAGAAAATGAAAATTGAGAAAAAGAAAACAATTTTAGTTCATTTTCAAAAATGCCTCAGATTTTGAGAAAAAGATAAAAACGTTTTCATTTTTAATTTTTGTACGTTGCTGCCCAAACACGATTCTCACACCATTTCATTTTTTTTTCTTTTGTTCCCTTTAGTTTCTTGTAGTATACTGCTATTGTTTTATAACAATACATCTATTTTTTAAAATTTAAATTTTAAAATGCGCCTCATCC
Source organism: Morus notabilis (assembly GCF_000414095.1). Classification (NCBI taxonomy): domain Eukaryota; kingdom Viridiplantae; phylum Streptophyta; class Magnoliopsida; order Rosales; family Moraceae; genus Morus; species Morus notabilis. Next base: position 41,106 of record NW_010368057.1, on the reverse strand, counting down.
AAAATTATACATATATTTAATTATATTTAATTTCTTTTACTATTATGTATATAAAATCAAAATGAGTTTTTCTAATAGATGATACATACGAAAATATGTGCTATGTGCAGAACATGTCTTAAAATTAATATTATGAAAAGTAACAACACAGATTTGGCTTCTTTTTTTTTTTCCTGTCAGGGCTTAAATAGAAGAAATTATCACTTTTTTTTTTTTAATGAGAGATATTATCAACGCAAAGAAAGTGATTGTGACATATCCAAATGTGGATGATCAATATATCCGAATGTGAGTAGGATTAGGATAAAGAGTAACTGTAGAGGTGGTCTATCTCGTGCCTATAAGTAGACAGTAGACACCCCACTCGAAGTATTTGATATTCTTTTTTTTTTTAGTATTAATTAGTTTTTGTTTATAAATTTATTTGTCACACTAATTCATGCTTCTTTCTTCCTTTTTTTTTTTTTTTTCTTCTTTTAAGATGTTGGATTGTTATATGAGTATCATGTTTTCTATGAAAAAGTAAGCTCGATTTCTTCTTTCAGTTTTATTGAAAATGACTTCTTCTTGTCCATCTTGACCTTCAAAACAATTTTGTCTAGGAAGGTCACGCTGATCAAGAAAGAGTCGTTCTCAACAAACTCAAAGAAGAGCCAACAGGCTAACTTTGTCTAAGCTTGAGGAGTGAATGACAAAATCCAAAATACATATAGGCTTTTTAATATATGGGTTCAAAGTATTAAAATTTAACCTTTTTGTAAGATAAAACACAATAAAATCAAAATTATAGATTTACACTGTAACAAAACTCACATACTAAATATATATTATGCCTCCGTTTAATTCGTTATTTTGAATTTTGTTGGTTTCAACTTTTTAATTTGAATAGAAAAATTCAAATTGTATGATTTAAATTGTAGTTTGAATTGATGTTTGGATGTGTAGTTAAAATTTTAATTTGAACAGGAAAAAAAATTTGAATTTGTGTTTAGGTGGTGTGAAAAGCAGAGAAAGTTGGTACTTTTTACTGTTTAAATATGATTTAGACGGTTAAAGTTGAGAGAAGAGCTAAACTTTAAGTTGTGCCGTTTAACTTAGTTTAAACAGAGAATATAATTCAAAATCCATGTCTACCAAACGCCAGTTTAAAATATGCTCACTGTTCAAACTGAGTTGAACTGAATTAAACTAGTGAAGGGCTATATATTTTCTTTATGTATAGTCTTACATAGGGGTGGCAATTCGTGTTGGTGGGTCATGTTCGTGTCGTGTTAGTTAACACGGTTAGGCCTAACATGAACACGACTCGCTTATCATTCATGTCGAAATACAAAATCTAAACACGATCTGTATATTGGCGGGTTGACACAACACAACACGACTAACTCATTTATTAAACAGGTCGTAAACGTGTCGTGTCAACCCGTTTATAAAATGAGTGATAAATGGGTTGTGTTAACCTATTTCTGAACCTATTTTTGAACCTATTTATAAAATGAGTGATAAAACATGTTTCTCAACCTATTATTAACCTGTTTTTCTTTTTCAATTTTTTGATTTTCTCTTAAAAAATTATAGTTGTAAAATAGGTAATAAATGGGTTGATAATGTGTTGTGCATTCGTGTTACCCAGATATGACACGTTTAATAAACGGGTTACGTCAGGTCAATCTGAAAATGACACGTTATTTAATCGTGTTTCATGAGTTCGACATGATTTTGACCCCGAACCTATTTATAATAAATTCAAGCCCACTAATTTCATATAAATTTTGAGTCATGTCATCGTGTCACTACCTAAATTATCAATCCTAGTCTTACTAAACATTATGAGCACCTGTATTCATCTCTAATGGGCTTAAAATCTCACTATTTACGTAAAATGAGTCATGTTAATTGAGTGGGTAAGTCAGACTCAATTTAATACGACTCATTCATGTTAAGCCACATTAGTCTTAGGCCTTGTGATTAATATTTCTATTCCCTTTTGTCCTGTTGTATTAGTAATTTGCTTTGTATAAGTGGTCCACAGGCTCCTTTTATGACACGTCTATAGTTGGTTATATTTCTTTCTTGCCTTTTTGTATAAAGCCTGAGCTATTTTACCATATGATATAGAACATTCTTTGTCCTTCCTTTCATCTTCTTCTTTCTCTGCAAATTATTTTATTTAACTATTCAGTGTTGAGATTTTATACTATTGAGATTGAGATAAGTATTAAGGGCTTGTTCTTTTAGAATTTAATTTAAGTATAATTTTTGAGTTAAATTTGAGTTATAACTTAAGTTGAATTTCTAATTTGAGTTTGTGTTTGGTTGTATACATTTGAGTTTTGAGTTTGTATTTGAGTGAATCAAAACTTAAATTTGTATTTAGATAGTATTTTAATAAAAACTCAATGCTGATGAAAAATTTTAATAGGGTATATGGGTCGGGTTTTATTCGTCTTTTCGTTGTCAACGCATAGAAAAAAATATCATCTCAATCAGAATTAAAACGAAAAAGTTATAGCATTTTTAAGAATAGAAAAAATATTGTTCATTAATTTGAGTTCGAGTTTCTGAACTCAAGTTGAAGGGGAAACTTGAACTCGAATTTTAGTCCTAAACTCGAGTTTAAATTCGAGTTTAAATTTAAAAGAACATAAACTCAAATAAAATTATAATTTAAGTTACATTTTTTTGAGTTTTTCACTCAAAACAACAAGCCTAATTTTTCAAACATTATTTTGCATATGTCTACGTATGTGGGACCCGAGAGGCAAGACTTGTGAGGTACATTTTAACCTTTGAACACCCAAGGGCTAAACTGTAACATTTTTAAGAAGTTGAGTAGCAGAAGTGCAATTTTGACTCAGTTTTCGAGGATTGGATTTTCGATTAGAAAAACGAAAATGGCTTCGGAGCAGTTAGAACCATGGCAGAACCTGAATGGGAAGGTGGTGATGGTCACCGGAGCCTCATCGGGACTCGGCCGTGAGTTCTGCCTCGACCTCGCCAACGCCGGCTGCCATGTCATCGCCGCCGCTCGCCGCGTCGATCGCCTCAAGTCCCTCTGCGACCAAATTAACCATGACATTTTGTCTCCTCAGTTGTCGTCTTCTTCTTCTTCTTCTGATGCTAATATTGACGATGATGGTTCGAGAATAAGAAGCGCAATTAGGGCTGTGGCGGTGGAGCTCGATGTTTGTGGCGATGGGCCCACAATAGAGAAGTCCGTACACAAGGCTTGGGACGCCTTTGGGAGGATTGATGCTTTGGTTAATAATGCTGGAATTAGAGGTATTAATTAATGTCTTCAGTTCTTGAAATTCTTTTTTTTTTTTTTTTTTTGCTGAAAGTTCTTAATTTTTCTTTGAAGTTTACTGTTCTAACTTGTTTTTGTAACTGGGTTTTTTGTTTTGGACTTTGGGTCTTTGAATTTCTTCTATGTCAAATTTCATAGTTCTCTCTGGCTTTTATTTGAATTTGCGAATAATTCAGGAATTATTTGAGATGGAAGTTGACTGAGGACCACAGACCCTTATTATTTGAGGATCTTAAGTTATTAATTTGTTATAAATAAGATTAGATTGAATTTGGGATAATGCCCATTAAGGCTTATTATTGGTTCTGCTTGGTTAATCAATTATTAATGAATGTAGGAAGGAAACACGTACTCTTTTGGTAAACCCTGGTAAATATAATAGGATTTCAAGTGTCTCAAAACGAGTATACACATTAAGCTCAGAGTTAGTCTTTCACAGATTAGTATCTGAAATGACTATGGACATGTATATGTATTTGTGGGTCTTTCAGCGGCTAGTTATTTAGAGAGCTTTGAGAAACTCTTCTCTCTCTCTCTCTCTCTCTCTCTCTCTCTCTCTTTTTTTCCTTTTTTTTTTTTTTTTTTTTTTTTTTTTTTGAGGATCTAAATATTAGACTGAGTTTAGGCTTCTGCGCGTTAAGGCTGATTGTGAGTTCTGAATATAGTAAACCCTGATTTATATGATTTTATACTTTAGTGCCCGCCCAATAGGAAGCATACAAATTAAGCTCTGAGTGTAAGCGTGTATCTGTAGTTGTATTCTGTGATACTGACAACGTAATTTGATCTCTTTTGCAATGGTTCTCTTTAAATGTACTCGTAATTGTACAAGTTTTATTTTTTTTCATAATTTTCTGATAATCGTTTTGTACATTGAGGTTTTGAATTTCTATCTGTCTTAGGAAATGTGAGATCACCACTTGATTTGTCTGAAGAGGAATGGAACAGGGTTCTAAGAACAAACTTGACAGGGACCTGGTTGGTGTCAAAATTTGTCTGCAAACGGATGCGTGATGCAGGTCGGGGAGGATCAGTCATCAACATTTCTTCTATTGCCGGTGTTAATCGTGGGCATTTGCCTGGAGGTGCTGCTTATGCGTCTTCAAAGGCAGGCCTAAACACGTTAACAAAAGTAATTTCTCAGGACTTTGCAATAGATTTAAGATTTTTAAAAAAAAAAACAATCTCTTGCTGACGCGCTTTGTCATTGTTGCAACAAATGATAATTCGGGGGATAACCAACCATTATTTCTCTGTCAGTCTGTCTATCTATTTTGAATGGTTGTTAACTTTCAACTGTATCTAGAAGAATTAATATGAAGAGATGAGGAAGATGATCAAAATGAGCAAAAGAGATGCTTAAATATACTTCATACTAGGAGAATGAGAAAAAGAGAATAAATTCTTTAGGCAGAAATGAGCTTCTGAGGCTTGTCAAGCAGGATAACGTAGCTCTTTCTTGTATCCACTAATAAACTTCTCTTTGTTTTGCTTTTATTTAAATTTTTAGCTACTAGAAACTAATATCCACAAATTGAGTTCTAATGTTATGATTGGAAATTGCTAATCCTTTTTGTAAGTACTATATTGATTTCCATATTCCTCTGTAACTGGATATTTTTTCATCATTGAGTGAAAGAAGAAGGTTAAACAATTTTTGTCCTTCCTCTTTGAAGTTATTATGGCGCCAAAATTACTTTCCATGCCTACATCTTCACCACTTCAAATTTTTATGAATTCCCATTGCTGGGAAGCTTAACTATTTCTGTAGTTAGAACCTGACTTCGCACAAAATGATATTTCCTAATCAATCTGTCTCGTTACTTCTGACATTTTCTTTCTTCTCAAATGTCACTAAAATGTACTGCAAGGTTATGGCCATCGAATTGGGGGAATACAAGATCAGAGTGAATGTAATATCACCAGGCCTTTTCAAGTCTGAGATAACAGAAAATCTCATGCAGAAAGCCTGGCTCTCCAATGTGGCTGCTAGAACTGTCCCTTTAAAGGAACATGGTACCTCAGATCCAGCATTGACATCGTTGGTGCGGTATCTGATTCATGATTCTTCGGCGTATGTTTCAGGAAATGCTTTCATCGTCGATGCCGGTGTTACCTTGTCAGGTGTCCCTATTTTTTCTTCTCTTTAGGTTCTTGTGAAATCTTATGCGTTTGCGCTATTGCAGAATTTAAATCCAGAAAGCAAGAATATTAGGACTTAAATCTTGGTACAGTTGTAAATATTGTTTGTGATTATCATGTGCCAATATTTACAAAAGTTGTTTCGAATTATAACGTCAAGAATCATATTCTACTATCTCCTCAAACTCAATCTCATTCCCTTTCTGTGGAAGAATCAGTTCCATGTTTGACAAACTCATCATCATGTCATCTTCTCTCTAGATTTAAGGACCGTTTTCAGTCAAGCAATTCCTTTTTCGGCAACGGTAAAAAAACCCGCTTCAAGTGCTAGTTGCTGGTGCTCCTGGTCTATTGTATCTCTTTACATCACATTTTTTCCAGTAATTGTTTTTCTGTTAGGAAATATTGGTTCAAGAATAGATCATTAAGATTTTGTTCTGATATATTATTATGTATATTATTCTGTTTATTTCCAGTAGCTTTTGTAATTAGATGAACTTAACGTGTTATACAAGCTTTAGAACCCAGCATTCTCTTCTTGTCCATAATGACAAGATAAATCCATACAGGAGTCCTTTACTTGAAGGTGAGATCTGAACATTTGTATGTTTATACATGTCCTGTGAAGCTGTCTTTCTAGATTACTTGTCACATAGGAAGGTTAGGTTTGATTTTTAACGGTAATTATTTGTGGGTGTTTTATATTGATTGCATAAACTTAAAACTGCAACAAGACTACTAAAATATGACCCAAGTTCAATGCCCATCCAATCAACTTTGTTCTTCACCCACACGCCCAACCAAAATTTTAAACTTGAGGATACAGCAGTCCTTGATATTTGACCCAATGCAAATGCAAAATTTCTACCTTGTTTTTTGTTCACGAATCAGATAGGTTCTATATATTTCTCTCCCAGTGTTGAAATTGCTTACATCCGGCTTCTGCGTATAGGAAAATTGTGTTTTGACTTTTGTCAAGGATGAATATAGCCGTATCAGTGGAAATATTGTTGCTCTAGTTTTATGAAGATATTAGAAAAAATATCATTACCTGTGGAAATGTTGAAAAGAATTAGGAAAATTATAGAAATTTATATCAGAACATATTTCTTATACTTTATGATAGAATAATATTAAAAAGATACATAAACAAACAAGTTTTACATTAAAAGAAAACTGTAGACATATTTGATTTCTCAGTACTAAAACGAAGTTCTACGAGACTCAAACGTGGTTGGCATTCCATTTTAATTCAAACAATATAAGTGTCATTTGCATTCCATTTTAATTCAAACAATATAAGTGTCATGATATGTTATTTAAACTATGCTTTATATAGTTATGAACATGTTAGGTATCTTTAGTGATCTGTTCTCAATGTATTTCATGAATGGAAAACTGCGAATTCTCTCAATATTTGTCTAAGATGTTGGTGGTGCGTTTTGAATGAGGATAATTAAAAATTCCATCATAGTTTCAAAAATCATGATTGTATGAATAACATACCTAAAACAATGACTCAATCATTTAGTCTAGGATATGATAAAGTAAATTAAAGGGGAAAAACAACCTTGAAGCAGTTGAAATTTGTGATATTTTCAGAAATTTCCTTAAAATTTTCCGAAATTTCTCACAAATTACATTATATATAACAATATCGATATCTATACCGATATTTCTGATGAAACAATTTTGACACATTACGAAATCTGAAATTTTAGGATTGCTGTAAAATTTGCGTCCATGCTATTGTTAAGCTATCTAATGTGAAGCCGAAAGAAGCAAACGGGTAAAAGAAAGGGTTAAGCCTTGTAACCAGTAAAAATTACTCATCCTTGACTATTGTTAAGCTATCTAACGTGAATAAAAACGTACATTTTTTTTTCCATTACTTGATTTGATTCATAGGATTCTCGCTGGATTACATACCTGATTATTATAATAGATTTCTAATTTAAAATACTCAAATTTAAGAGAAGAAAAGGGACTTATTTTCCTATGTTGTTTTCTTCAACAACTAAACATATGTTATAATATTAAGGGTGTGTTTGGTAGAATGGATTTGAGGAGGAAAGGAAAAGTGTGGAAGGAAACTTGGGATACATCCACCGTTTAGTACGATGGATTGGCCGAAGGAGAGGAAAGGGGCAGGGGCTGCAAATCCCTGGGCCCCACTAATTTGCAATCCGGCCACATTTGGGCGGAAAGGGGGAGCAGCACATTAACTAACGAGACAATTACTATCATGCCCTTTTATGTCAATGTTTTTAACCTTAACGTGTTTGTTTTTTTTTTTTTTTTTTTTTTTTTTTTTGGTAATGTTTTTTGTTTTTTTTTCCCTGCTGATAGCTTTTCTTTGTAGTTTATCTATATACATTAATGTTTATTGTTTTTCTACAGAGTTTCTTTTAGGAATCTATTTAACGTTGTTAAATGTGTTATACATCTATTTATAACACTTATGTTAAGAATCGAAATTATTAAACTTAATAACTTGAATATTAAAAATTTTAGTTGAAGAAAATTAAGTATAACACTATAAATAATTAATTAATAGACATCCTATGAAAGAAAATCAATTTATTTTTCATAGATAATATAGTAATTTTATGAATCAAATATCTCCACTCTTCCTCCTTTTTTTTTTTCAATACCAAACAAAAGAAAAGGATAACAACAATCATTTATTCCTATCATATTAAACAATTTTGAAGAAAATTACAATCCATCCCACCCTTTTCACTCTCCTTCCATCACATTCTATCCATCCTTCCACCAATCCATCCCTCTTACTAAATGGAACTTAAGAGATATAAAGTTGACAAAAAGATTTTAAAGAGATAAACTGAGAGAGAGAAAAAATCTCTAATATTAAAATACTTGTATAAAAAATATATCGAATGAAATATAAAACGTTTATGTTTATAATGAAATGATTATAGTACATCGAATGAAATATAAAACGTCTATGTTTATAATGAACTTAAAATTACTACGAATTACTATACATTTACGCGCTCTCATACGTTGCGCCGCTTGTCTGTCAGGAAAAAAAGGTGGAAACCACCATTAGCCACATTTTTTACTTTTACAATAACATCGATTTTTTATTTTTTGGCAACATATTCTAACTTCTTTTTTTCCTTGATTTCATGGTTTCTTCTTTCTCCTCCCAACGCCACCAAGCCAATATTTCTAAACCAACTTTAAACTTCTATTTATTTAAAGAAATATAAATAAACGAGTTATACCGATATATATATATATATAAATATATTTCGTTGTTATAAATTTAAAAACCATGGCAATATAGAACAATAAAAGAATTGGTTTCTTCTAGTCATTATACATATGTTTTTGGATATTATACAAATTTTTTATCTTTTTTTTTTTAATTTGCTGGCTCGCCTTCTTTTTTCCTAAATTCTGATTATTAAGAAACATAAATAAAAAAAAATAAAATTGACTAAATTTGTTCCTACAAAACAAAAATATCAATACTTGTCATAATTCTCTCTATTCCACATATATTGACATTTTTACTCATACTTTCTGATGTTTAGAAAGTACCGAATTGTTTTTTTCATAATTGTGCTGTACCCAAAAGACATTGTTTTTTTTTTTCTTGAGTTAAATTTATGAAATCTCTCTAAATTTCTTCTCTTTCTAAAATTAGTTCCTCCTTGAACTATTTAAGTCAAATTTACTCCATCAACTAAAATCCTTTTAAAATTTAGACGGAAAACTATCGGAGTCTCATAATTTCACATTAACTAATGAGTATCGTAATATACAATACGTATTTGTTTAATACATTTTCACTAAATATGTTTTATTTATTATTTTTTTAGAAAGCTACGTCGAGTTTTTTTTTTATTTTTTTTATTTTTATGTTTCACTTTCCTTGTGGTATTGGCGATGGAAATTGAAAAGGAAAAAAGGTTGATGCGATAAAAAGATAAGATATATATATAGTTACAAATTACAAATGTTCGGAAACCGGGTAATTATCAGATTTTGAAAATAGTAGGAAAAAACAAAGAAAGAACAGGTTGAGTTTTATAGATTTAAGATAAGAGTTAGGTTGAATAACATCTTACAATTGATTCCTAGCCAAAAAAAAAAAAAGAAGAAGATATAACTGATTGATTTTATGACGTTCTTTTAAAGGAATTTTATGTTGAGAAAGAAAAATAAAATATTTTTTAACATCTTAATTACATTAGTAACTATTTTAAAGATAATAGTATGCAAAGGATGCATAATTATCGTTCCCACAAGAACATAATTGTGGAACAATCTCTTTTAAATTTCTAGTTAGCTAAGATGTTAAAAATATTTTGCTTAAAATAGAGTTATTTAAGAGAATAAACGAAATATGTGTTAAAATGATTATATATAATTATTACATGATTTAAATTTTAAAAAAAATGTATCAAGGAATAGATCATAAAAATGAAAAAGAAAGAAGAACGTACTAATAACCTATCGATACTGAAGAACGTCGAATTAGTAGAACATCTAATAATCCACTTAGCAACCAATAAACAAAAAGATAAAAAATAATAATAATAAAAGGAAAGAGAGAAACCTAGCAGCGCATGCCACTATTTAAGATTTACATATAAACAAAGAAAGACATCTGCAAGCAGTATAAGTTCAAAGGAAGATATCGGGTGTGTTCATTTGTACAATTTAAATCATGATTCAAGTCATATTATTATAATGTGTTTATTTTTATATAAATTTAAATTCAATTTATTTACTACAGTATTTTTTTCTTACATTCACAACTCAAGTCATGATTTGAATTGTATAAATGAACACAGCCATAGGAAGAAAAAAAAAAGAAAATATATATATTTCTATGGACAGCTTATGCAATTTTTACCGGATATGTGGATTTTGAGTTAACTCTCTCTTAAAAAAATAGTCCAAATAATTTTATTTACATTGAAAATATTTATCATGATAGGATATATTTCTATGGACATAATTCTTCTTTCATACGTAAAGACTATTTTTTGTGATCATTTTTTGTTGGTGTTTCATTTAAGTATTAAAGTTGTAGCTTTATATGTTTTTATTCCTTATTATTTGATAGAGTGGGGGAAAAAAAGAGAAATTAGAGAATAAACTCAAGGAGGAAAATTATTTTAACTGGACCGGTATTGTTTTAATCCTTCTAACTTGAAAATAAAAAATTAAAAAAATAGAGGATAATTTGTTTTAGGTAGTAATTGGATATTCTTAAGAGAAATGAGACATACCATTTATAATGTATTGATATTAGATTTTTATGTTTAATATAGATTAATATCCTTTAATCAAAGAATTATATTAATCAAAAGAATATTATTTAAGAGTGAAAAGTAAAAATGTTAAAATTATGGATTTAAAAGTGAGTTCACCAATCTTTTTATATATCTATAGATATAGATATATAAATGTTTTAGGAGGAAAAAAATAAATAGAAAACAAAAAAGTTGTAAATATGAAATATGATTATCACTGGTACACCTTAACAGTGTGTTTGGTAGGGTGGAAAAGAGAGAGGAAAGAAAATAGAGGAAGGATTGTCTAGAGGAAAATGGAATTTTAGGTTGTTTGGTAAAGAGAAAATGAGGAAGGAAGGAAAACGAAAATTTATGGGGCCCACTAATTTTTAATCCTTCCAACTTTGGGAAGAAAAGAGGAAGGAAAAAGTTTGACAAAAAATGAGATGTAAAATAACAATTTTAACCTTCACCATTCATCATATTTTTATTTGCATTGGGGTATTATTGTAAAATACCTTAAATTTGACATTTTATTTTAACTTTTTTTTTTCTCTTCTACCAAACAATACGAGAGAAACCCATTTTACTTCCTTCACCTAGGTATTTTACTCTCTTTCCTTCCTCTTTTCTATCCATCCTACCAAACATAAAGTAAGTTTAAAAGCACTTATTTTGTCTTCTTGAATATTAAATTGTTTCCAATTAATTGATTTTATTGTAATTTATGTTATAAACGGATAGAAAAAAAAAGAGTAATACCGTTATGTAGTTTTTTATTTAAATTTATGTTAAAAAAATAAATAAAAGTTATATGATCACCCTTATTTATTTATTTGATCAGAATTCACTAAAAATTCTCATAAAGATCTAAAATGGGATAAATTTATCAGGAGTAAAATGAGACTTCTTAAAATTTAATTTAAGAGAAATGGCGGAAATAATCCTAAAGTTACACCAATGAGATTAATCTTATGAAATGGGCGGCGTGCAATAGCGTGTGTGGCCTTGAGTCCGCTTAAAGCCCATTAGTGCTGTATAATCCCTCGGCCCATTAAAAGTCCACTGTTGTTAAAGCTTTTACGCAAAACAGGTCCCACATTGCTCAGCTACGAAACAGTTTTAGTCTTTATATACAATCGCGTGGAAACAGGCACTTGTCCCTTCGGGGACATCCGATAAAATTGGAACGATACAGAGAAGATTAGCATGGCCCCTGCGCAAGGATGACACGCACAAATCGAGAAATGGTCCAAATTTTTTTTTGATTCTCCGTCCTGCGATTCCAGCAACTGTTCTTCGAATTTAGTCTCGAAAGCTTTTAATTTTTCAACTTTTTGGTCTTCTCGGAGTCAAGGGTATGTGTTTTTGACGAATCATCATCGTTATTTTCTGGGTTTCCTTCCGTTTATGTCGACTAGAAGTTTTTGATTTCGATAATTCTTCTGATTCACTGATACTTGTTTGCCCAAGTCTTTTATGATTTTTAATGATTTCATGTTCATTTTCATAATACCTTTGCAATTTTTTTTTTCGTTTTTCTTTTAGTTTTTGCTCCTCTGGCTAGCTTTTTGGGCTCTGTGATTTTATACTTAAAAAAAAAAAATTTGTAACTACTTTAGCCATAAATTTTCTTGTGCCCTTTAAATTGTTCATAACTCCTAATTATGGACTTCTTGATTTTGTGACTCTGTGTATCTTTTTCTTAACAGGTGGCAGGAAAATTAAATAGTGCATAGCAGGTGTTTGATGATATTCCCCAAAAAAGAAAACGATTATGGGTTGGACTTTGTTGGGTCTTTGATTTTGGGATAATTCCCATTGAGGCTTATTATTAGTTCTGCTTGGTTAATCAATTATTAATGAATGTAGGAAGGAAACACGTACTCTTTTGGTAAACCCTGGTAAATATAATAGGATTTCAAGTGTCTTAAAACGAGTATTCACATTAAGCTCAGAGTTAGTCTTTCACAGATTAGTATCTTAAATGTCTATGGACATGTATATGTATTTGTGGGTCTTTCAGCGGCTAGGGATTTAGAGAGCTTTGAGAAACTCTTCTCTCTCTCTCTTTTTCCTTTTTTTTTTCTTTTTCTTTGAGGTTCTAGTGAACCCTGATTTATATGATTTTAGACTTTAGTGCCCACCCAATTGGAAGTATACAAATTAAGCTCTGAGTGTAAGCATGTATCTGTAGTTGTATTCTGTGATACTGACAACGTAATTTGATCTCTTTTGCCATGGTTCTCTTTAAATTTACTCGTAATTGGTATAAGTTTTATTTTTTTCATAATTTTCTGATAATCGTTTTGTACATTGAGGTTTTGAAGTTCTGTCTGTCTTAGGAAATGTGAGATCACCACTTGATTTGTCTGAAGAGGAATGGAACAGGGTTCTAAGAACAAACTTGACAGGGACCTGGTTGGTGTCAAAATTTGTCTGCAAACGGATGCGTGATGCAGGTCGGGGAGGATCAGTCATCAACATTTCTTCTATTGCCGGTGTTAATCGTGGGCATTTGCCTGGAGGTGCTGCTTATGCGTCTTCAAAGGCAGGCCTAAAAACGTTAACAAAAGTAATTTCTCAGGACTTTGCAATAGATTTAAGATTTAAAAAAACAAATCTCTTGCTGACGCGCTTTTTCATTGTTGCAACAAATGATAATTCGGGGGATAACCAACCATTATTTCTCTGTCAGTCTGTCTATCTATTTTGAATGGTTGTTAACTTTCAACTGTATCTAGAAGAATTAATATGAAGAGATGAGGAAGATGATCAAAATGAGCAAAAGAGATGCTTAAATATACTTCATACTAGGAGAATGAGAAAAAGAGAATAAATTCTTTAGGCAGAATGAGCTTCTGATTGCTCTTTTTTATATTGAACTCACTAGAGGCTTGTCAAGCAGGATAACGTAGCTCTTTCTTGTATCCACTAATAAACTTCTCTTTGTTTTACTTTTATTTAAATTTTTAGCTACTAGAAACTAATATCCACAAATTGAGTTCTAATGTTATCATTGGAAATTGCTAATCCTTTTTGTAAGTACTATATTGATTTCCATATTCCTCTGTAACTGGATATTTTTTCATCATTGAGTGAAAGAAGAAGGTTAAACAATTTTTGTCCTTCCTCTTTGAAGTTATTATGGCGCCAAAATTACCTTCCATGCCTACATCTTCACCACTTCAAATTTTTATGAATTCCCATTGCTGGGAAGCTTAACTATTTCTGTAGTTTGAACCTGACTTCGCACAAAATGATATTTCCTAATCAATCTGTCTCGTTACTTCTGACATTTTCTTTCTTCTCAAATGTCACTAAAATGTACTGCATCAATTAGCCTACCTTCATTAGCGATAAAGGAAAAGTCTGTGACCTTATGTGGAATGGAATAACACTGATATAACATTGATAACAGGTTATGGCCATCGAATTGGGGGAATACAAGATCAGAGTGAATGTAATATCACCAGGCCTTTTCAAGTCTGAGATAACAGAAAATCTCATGCAGAAAGCCTGGCTCTCCAATGTGGCTGCTAGAACTGTCCCTTTAAAGGAACATGGTACCTCAGATCCAGCATTGACATCGTTGGTGCGGTATCTGATTCATGATTCTTCGGCGTATGTTTCAGGAAATGCTTTCATCGTCGATGCCGGTGTTACCTTGTCAGGTGTCCCTATTTTTTCTTCTCGTTAGGTTCTTGTGAAATCTTATGCGTTTGCGCTATTGCAGAATTTGAATCCAGAAAGCAAGAATATTAGGACTTAAATCTTGGTACAGTTGTAAATATTGTTTGTGATTATCATGTGCCAATATTTACAAAAGTTGTTTCGAATTATAACGTCAAGAATCATATTCTACTATCTCCTCAAACTCAATCTCATTCCCTTTCTGTGGAAGAATCAGTTCCATGTTTGACAAACTCATCATCATGTCATCTTCTCTCTAGATTTAAGGACCGTTTTCAGTCAAGCAATACCTTTTTCGGCAATGGTAAAAAAACCCGCTTCAAGTGCTAGTTGCTGGTGCTCCTGGTCTATTGTATCTCTTTACATCACATTTTTTCCAATAATTGTTTTTCTGTTAGGAAATATTGGTTCAAGAATAGATCATTAAGATTTTGTTCTGATATATTATTATGTATATTATTCTGATTATTTCCAGTAGCTTTTGTAATTAGATGAACTTAACGTGTTATACAAGCTTTAGAACCCAGCATTCTCTTCTTGTCCATAATGACAAGATAAATCCATACAGGAGTCCTTTACTTGAAGGTGAGATCTGAACATTTATATGTTTATACATGTCCTGTGAAGCTGTCTTTCTAGATTACTTGTCACATAGGAAGGCTTTTAACGGTAATTATTTGTGGGTGTTTTATATTGATTGCATAAACTTAAAACTGCAACAAGACTACTAAAATATTACCCAAGTTCAATGCCCATCCAATCAACTTTGTTCTTCATCCACACGCCCAACCAAAATTTTAAACTTGAGGATACAGCAGTCCTTGATATTTGACCCAATGCAAATGCAAAATTTCTACCTTGTTTTTTGTTCACGAATCAGATAGTTTCTATATATTTCTCTCCCACAGAGTTGAAATTGCTTACATCTGGCTTCTGTTTATAGGAAAATTGTGTTTTGACTATTGTCAAGGACGAATATAGCGGTATCAGTGGAAATATTGTTGCTCTAGTTTTATGAAAATTTCAGAAAAAATAGCAATACCTGTGGAAATATCGAAAAGAATTATGAAAATTGTTCAAATTTATATCAAAACATATTTTTAATGCTTTATGATAGAATAACATTAAAAAGATACATAAACAAATAAATTTTGCATAAAAAAACTGTAAACATATTTGATTTCTCAGTACTTATTTAAATTGTTATAACCATTTATATAAACTAAAAGAAGTTTTCTCAAAGAATAATTTGCTTAAATCAATATTAGTCGATTAAAATAACTTACTATATACATTAGTTTTATAAGTTTAAGCACACAGAACAGAATTTTTCTTTTTACCTGTATTCAAGAATGTAAATATCTGTTAGTTTGTAAGTTTTCTTATTAATGATACTTATAGATATATACGTTGATAATCAGCTAATACACAACATAAACTACTTGTCTTTTAAGTTAGTCATGACTCTTACTATATAGTCTTGCTCTTTAATCTTTATTTTTATTTTTTCAATTACCATGCTTTACAGATACATTTATATATTAATTGCATACAAAAATTTTGAAATCACATAAAAGAATGAATTCGGTTCATACTAATATAAAATTATTATCTAATTTAATAACATTACGTACTAATAATAGCTACCTAAAAATGAAGAAATATTCGTAATAAGAATTTTATTAAAGAAAGTCGAATTAGTGGAACATCAGAATAATACACTTAGCAACCAATAAACAAAAAGAGATAAAAGGGAGGGGGAGAGAGAGAGAGAGAGCTGGCAGCTTATGCAACAATCTAAGGTTTACACATGAACAAAGCAAGACACGTGCAAGCAGGTACAAGTTTAAAGGAAGGTAAAGGAAGAAGAAAAAATAAAGGCGGTTCAAAAAAAAAAAAAAAGGGACCTGCCAGCTTATGCAATCTTTTTATATATCTATAGATAAAGATATAGATATAGGACCTGTTTAGTTTATTAATTTAAATTGAGATGTGATTTTATATGAAAATTTTTTATTATAGTAAAAAAGTTAGATGTGACTATTTTTGAGAGCTTTTGGCCTCGTTCACTTCGCGGATTTAAATTTTTAATTTGAGTTGAGATGTGACATTTTCTGAGAGCTTTTCACTGTAGCAAAAAAAATTGATGTGACATTTTTTGAGAGCTTTTTATTGTAGAAACTTAAAACTGAAAACTCGAATCGGTGAAATGAACGGGGCCTTTAACTGTAACAAAACTTGAATTCTAAACTCGAATCAGCAAAATAAACAAGGCTATAGATATGTTTTAGGAGGAAAAAAATAGAAAACAAAAAATTTGTAAATATGAGATACGATTGTTATTATTGGTGCACTTTGGACTTTAAAAGCTTTTATTTTATCTTCTTAAATTTTGAATTATTTTCAATTAATTCATTATATTATAATTTTTGTTAAAAACGAATAGAAAAAAGAAAATAATACAATTACATAGTCTTTTTATTTTAATTTATATTAAAAATAAATATATAAAAATTATATAATCACACTTAATTTATTTTTTTGGTCAGAATTCACTAAAAATTCTTACAAAAAACTTAAATGGGACAAATTTATTAAGACTAAAGCGAGAGTTTTTCAAATTTAAAATTTAAGAAAAAAAGGCGGAAACAATCCTAAAATTGCACCAATTGATTAATCCTATGAAATATAAAGTATGGGCGTGGAATAGCGTATGTGGCCTTGAGTCTGCTTAAAAGGCCATTACTGCTGTATATTCTCTCAGCCCATTAAAAAGTCCACTGTTGTTAAAGCTTGTACGCAAAAAACGTCCCACATCGCTCAGTTACGAAATAGTTTTAGTCTTTATATACAGTCGCGTGGAAACAGCTTATCGTCCCTTCGGGGACATCCGATAAAATTGGAACGATACAGAGAAGATTAGCATGGCCCCTGCGCAAGGATGACACGCACAAATCGAGAAATGGTCCAAATTTTTTTTTGATTCTCCGTCCTGCGATTTCAGCAACTGTTCTTCGAATTTAGTCTCGAAAGATTTTAATTTTTCAACTTTTTGGTCTTCGCGGAGTCAAGGGTATGTGATTTTGACGAATCATCATCGTTATTTTCTGGGTTTCCTTCCGTTTATGTCGACTGGAAGTTTTTGATTTCGATAATTCTTCTGCTTCACTGATACTTGTTTACCCTAGTCTTGTATGATTTTTGATGATTTCATGTTCATTTTCATAATACCTTTGCAATTTTTTTTTTTTTCGTTTTTCTTTTAGTTTTTGCTCCTCTGGCTAGCTGTAGTGATTTGGGCTCTGTGATTTTATACTTAAAAAAAAAAAAAAAAAAACTAATTTAGTTATAAATTTACTCGTGCCTTTTAATTGTTCCTAACTCCTAACTGTGGACATTGATTTTGTGACTCTTTGTATCTTTTTCTTCACCGGCGGCAGGAAAATTAAATAGTGCATACCAGGTGTTTGATGATAATCCCCAAAAAGAAAAGGATTTATGGGTTGGACTTTGTTGGGTCTTTGATTTTGAATTTTTTTTGCATATTCATCCCTTTTTGCAGTGATTCAACTGGTCTGTAATTAAGAAGTTAGTTATTTGCTCAAGGAAGTATTCGCCTGTTTTATCCGGTTGTGTCGAACCAATGCTATCAGCAAAATCCTTGGGCAAACTTTTCAGGTAAACTTTTTGAGGACGTAAAGTTCTTTGGGTTGGAATTTCAAGAAAGATCAAACTTTTATTGCATGCTTTTCAGATCTTTAAGTTTGGTGCAAATGCTAAAGATAAAAGGACATTTTTTTGGTGTTTGATACTATTTCTGAATTACTCGTACAAGTTTTAGTTGTTTAGAGTCAATTGTTAGAAAACATCTTGTCTGTCATTTTTTATTTATTTATTTTTATGTAAAGGAGTATATTACTCTGATTTTTCTGGGCGCTCAAAATCTTCTGTCAATTATTTTACGACGTAAAGGAAGACATTATTCCGATTTATTCCGAGATATAATTGTCTGAACACTTGGAAGTGGAGGAGGTCACCGACCCTCCAAACCCATCAAGCTCGAGGCTTAAATAAAGTTAATTTTTTCCATAAAAAAAAAGTAATTTTGAGAGATGTTAGAACATTAGAATGAAAAAAAAAAAGGAAAAAGAAAAAAGCCATACCAGTTGGGGAAATTGTCTAATGTAAGAACAACCCTGTTAGTCACTGGCTATCCAATGTGTTTGCAGCATTGTTTGTTTTTGTCTTCACACAAATAATCCATAAAGTTCTTTTTTTTTTTTCATTTCATTACTTTACAGTAAAGAGTATGCAAGAGAGGTATTTTTATGGAGTAGACAATCCATAAGTATGTCTCAGGTAGATATCACAAGAAATGGAGGACTTGGAAGCCTAGGAAGGAATTATAGGATACTTGGTAATGGCGATGGTGCTGGAAATTGCTTTCGTCGTCATTATAGCTCCCAGTTCGATGGCAAACAATCAGGAAAATCCACAAATAAGGTTCTGCGTTTATTACTAGAAATTTCTCCATCAGTGTTAGAAACCCATTACGTGAATTCTTTATGCTGCTTCACTGTCTTTTTTTTTTTTTTTTAAATCTTTTTGTGAATTCTTTATGAGGCTTGTTGTTGTTGTTGTGAATCATGTGGACTCTGTGATTCATCAATGACTTTAATGCTGCAGATTGTGGGAAATATACCAGAATATGTGAAGATAGTTGAAGTTGGTCCACGGGATGGACTACAAAATGAGAAGCATATTATCCCAACAGCTATAAAGGTTGAATTGATTAAAAAGCTAGTTTCTTCAGGGTTGCGTGTTATAGAGGCTTCAAGTTTTGTTTCACCAAAATGGGTTCCACAGGTAAACAGCCATAGAAACTCTTTTCTGCAAAGGCTCTTCTTTGGGAATACCTTCAAAGGGATCCTTTTAGTTGTTTGTTGAGACTAACTATATCATTCTTATTGTGAGCCTAGAGATATGAAATAGATTTTGTCTTTCTGCTTTTGAAAAATCGTTACTCTTTTGCTATCTTTTTCTATCATTGTGCTTCATCTCTTATATTTCATCTTCTCACAGAATTTTCTGCGTTATAGATTTCTTTGCTTAATGGTTTTAGTTCTTTTAGTTCTTATAATTGAAATTTCTAAACCTTTGCATTATCAGTGTTGCTTGAACTTATAGGTTGCTGGTATCTTGTTCATCTCTGATTTTCAGCTAGCAGATGCGAAGGATGTAATGGAAGCAATTCGAGATGTTGAAGGTGCTAGGTTTCCCGTGTTAACTCCTAATCTTAAAGTAGGCATTCGCCAGTGAAAACATTGTAGCTGATATAATATCAATACTGAATTACTGACGTGGTCTAACGCTTTCTATAGGGTTTTGAGGCAGCTGTTGCTGCGGGTGCTAAGGAAGTAGCCATCTTTGCCTCAGCTTCTGAGTCCTTTTCGAAATCAAATATCAATTGTAGCATTGAGGATAGTCTCATTCGCTATCGTGATGTTGCCCTTGCAGCTAAAAAACTTACAATTCCTGTTCGTGGGTATATATTCTAAACCCGTCTCATTTTATAAAATATCAGTTTGAGAACTTGTGGTGTTCTCATATATGTTTTATGTGAAGATTAAAACCCAAGAAATATGAGCACAACCAATCATAAACGCCATAATTATCCTTTCTTCAGCTGTTTTTTTTCTCCTTTTAAAAAACTTGGTTTATCTCTAGTTTCTGCTCGTCCTCTTCATTTAGTGAAAAATGAAAGGTTATATTCTTGTTTGTGGAAAAAAAGGATATACAGAGCAAAACTTGATCCATTTATCAATACGATGAAATAGTTTTGTTTAAATCTTGTTAGATATATTTCGTGTGTTGTGGGGTGTCCAGTGGAAGGAAAGGTACCTCCATCACAAGTTGCGCATGTGGCCAAAGAGCTTTATGCTATGGGTTGCTCAGAGATTTCCCTAGGCGATACGATTGGCGTTGGTACTCCTGGTAATCTTACAGACTCGCTTCTTTTCCACCTTTTTCTTTCTTTTGCTTTTTGGGCTATCTTCTGATAGTTATTTTGCTTGTCCTTCCGTTGATGTTCTTAAACTTTTGATTCTAGTCTTGCAGAATAAGGGTTGGCTCCTATTTTTTAGTCAAATCCATTTCAAGAAGTTAAGTTAGGTTTTTGGTGATAGATATTTATTTTAGTTAGGTGATGACATCACTCGATAGCTACAAATTGGTAGATGGTAAGATAAAACTCGATCTCTCCGGAAGAAAAGAAAACGTGAGTAGAACTAGGATCTTTTATTGAAATGAATGAGAATTTTCTGTACAGTAGCAGTACTTTGAGGGATTGCTAGACCTCCCCTTGCTTGGCTATTCTACCAAGACTTTACCAAAAGACACCCCAGAATCTTCCTCTCTCTACTTCTTCCACTCTATTTATATGCCCCATCCCCTTCATAACCGACTACTAACCAATTGTAACTGACTGTTACTCACAGACTAATGCTCTAACTACCCCTAAACGACTAACAAACAATTACACTTAGGGCCCGTTTAGTTCGCTGATTCGAGTTGAGATGTGACTTTATGTGAGAGCCTTTTACTGTAGCAAAAAAGTTAGATGTGATTATTTCTGAGAGCTTTTTACTGTAGCAAAACTCGAATTCTAAACTCGAATCGGTGGCCTTACACTTTCTTATCATTCCTAACAAACACCTGCCTTATTAAAGGCTTATCCTTATCAGTAGATTGGCGTGAATGTATTCGAGAATTTCTAATTTCTGCCCTATTTTCACTGAAGCGATAAAATGCTCATTCATTACTTGCTCGTTTGTAATTTTTCCCCACTTTCTGGTTCCTGCCTGGGAATGAATTAGACTCCAGCTTTAGGATTATCTGGCTTCACATGTAGACGAAGAAAGATGTAATTATCTCTACTTATTGCTTGGTCACTTGTTATATATTTGAGCTATTGCCGTGGTTTTAGAATACACATTGGTTTAATAACTCTCCCATTTTAATGTTTAGCTTGTGTTGCCGCCTTCCTTTTCCTAGGTACTGTTATTCCAATGCTTGAAGCAGTTACTGATGCTGTCCCTATTAAGAAGCTTGCCGTCCATTTTCATGATACATATGGGCAAGCTCTTTCAAATATGCTAGTATCCCTCCAGGTAAACAGACTTCTTTGACTCGTTTTAGTAGAGACACAAATCAGTTATTGTGAATGCCACCATTATTTGTCGAAGGAACGTCTCTCTTCAGCACAAGCGACGTACATAGATTGTGAAATGTGAAACTCCATTTCTGGTCTTATTTGTCTTACATTTATCCATAGAAATTTATTGTGTAGATTGTAGAACTAAATGAACATTACTATGACATGAATAGCAATGAGACTTTAGGAGGAACTAGATCATGTTTGTTTGTTCATCTTATCTAAAAAATTGGTGTGGGATATCTGCTATGACTCTAGAAAAGCTTCACATTGAAGCCTTACGCCTGAACCTGCAAACTAAGTTTTATATTTTTCTCACTTGAAACTGTTTTTCTGCATGCAGTTGAAATTATTTGTTTTTATTGCCATATTCTTCAACGTAGAATCTAAAACAATTTCATAGAATCTAAATTGGTGGCCAAATTGCAAAGTTTGTCTCTAAAGTTGTTTGCATAATCACCCTCACCAAGCCATATTTATGTAATTCCTGTTAATGGTTCTCCTAAATGAAAAATGGTATTCTCTCTGCACTTTTCCCCCCTCGAATCCTAGCTTCAAGAAGTTTTTGTGAATCCCGTGGTAACATAAACAAAAGTTTTAAACCATTAGCTATAGCCTAAGGTATAGTGATTTTCATTTTTCACATATTTCCCACAGGTCGGGATCACTACAGTGGACTCATCAGTCTCTGGGCTTGGGGGCTGCCCATATGCTAAGGGTGCCTCTGGAAATGTCGCGAGTGAGGACGTTGTATACATGCTTAACGGACTTGGTGTGAAGACCAACGTGGATCTTGGAAAGCTTATCTTGGCCGGCGAATTCATTTCCAATCACTTGGGCCGGTCATCTGGTTCGAAGGTAGCAATTGCCTTGAGAAAAAATACTTGTGCCTCCAAGCTGTGAGGTAATGAGACTTGTTTTTCCTAGCTCTTACCATTCTGTAAATGTATGTACGATTGCATATTCACATGTATACTCTTAACTGAGCCAATAAATGCAAGGAAGAAGTTAAAAGAAAATGCGTATTCCAGCTTCTGAGCCTTCTCGAATAAAAATGCCATGTAGAGTCCTGAGTTGAACAACAGAAAGGAAAATGACAAAAACATAGCAGGCTTTTAGATCAGTTTACTCTCTAACTTATGCCATTAAAATTTTCATCAGTAAGAGGTTCTCACAAGTCAACTCTAATCAGGCCCTCTAATGATATCTTTTTATACTAGTACTGGTACTCATACTTTTCTTTCCGAAACAAGAAACAAAGTATGAGAACTAATTCTCATGTTTTTATATCTGAACAAGAAATGAAAGTCAACCCCATATTTGAACAATCGAAGGTACCGCGGGGACCAGTTTTGAAGTGGCAAAATGAGGTTCGAGTAAAGCAGCACCAGAGTTTCTGTCAGTTGAGCGATGTGAAAAGATGTTCTTTGTTTTATTTATTTATTGGCCTTATTTATTTATATTTTATTTTTTTGCTATTGATAAGGGAAAGGAATATGGTTGCAGTCCTTGTGGAAATAAGTACTTTTTTTAATAATAAAAAAAAAAGACGCAATGAAAAAACTCATTTTGGGTTAGATTGCATTTGGGATTATTTGCACCTTCATTTGCAACATAAACCTTCCTAATGCAGTGGCCAATATGAATTTATTTAGCTTCCTAATGAGAGAGGACTTATCTGGAGGATTATTTAGTTAGTTATAAAAATGCATGATACAAGCAAAATTATTTATTCATTTATTTTATGATCTTTGTCGTAGAATTCTCCCCATTGTTGATTTCTCGGCGGATGCTTTTAGCGAAAGCTTCTTATAGTGTGGCAATTTGGTGGTTTTTTGCCCGTCCATTTTTTTCAATTACCAAAACGTCCATTTTATTTGATTGAACTCAGTATCATATTTTGGGAAAATCCAAATGATGCTAAGAGAACTTATCAATTACTATTTTTTATTTTCATCCTCCAGCAAACATTGAAGCATATACGCGCTAATTATTGTTTTTGCAACATTTTTGATGTATCATATTTAATATATTTTTTTAAATAAAAATGTTTTAAGTATATCACACAAAATAGTGGTAATATTTTTTTTTTAAAAGAATTTGAAATAAAATTAGTTTTTCTCAACTTTTAAAGTTTAAAATGAACAATTCTTAGAAGTAACCAAAACTATAATAATATGGTTTTCGCAATGGCAAGACTCTAAAAAATTTATCAGTAAAACATTATATTTTGACCGTTAGATTATTTTTCAACGGTCAGATATGCATGCAGAGGGGAACAATTTTGTGAGAGATGTTATAAATTTTTAATACGAATCTGCGCATATCTGATAATTGAAAACTTAATTGAACAGTCTAAAAATGGAGTTCTACTTGTGGTTTATTTTTAATGGTCTCACTGTTGAGGCTCCTAACTAATAATATACCTGATCACATGAGTAGCACGTGCTTGAAACTTCTTAACAAAGAACATCATTATTTTGGGCCTTGGGTGTTCGAATATTGGGCCCATTCATTTGTAATTAGGAAGAAAGGAAAAATAAGTTTGAAATGAATTAAAATTAATAGGTTAATAATTTACATAAATTAATAAATATGTTAAATTATTGTTTTTGTTCATAATTTATCTAGTTATAAACCATAACTTGATAAGTTATTCACAATTTTTATTCATAACTTGTCTAGCTATGAACCATAACTTGATAAGTTTGTCCATAATTTATCTGGTTATAAATCATAACTTGATAAATTATGAGACCTATTAATTTCTATAACTAAAAATTAACCTACATACTTTCTTAAGTTTTTCATATTAATTTATTTTCTGTCCGTTGTAATTAAAAGGGAAAGAAGATAAATATTGTATGTCTACATTTTTATCTTTTATTTTTTATTAATATTTTTTTAATAAAATAATTATATTAATTAAAAAAATTATTAAACAAGAATAAAAAATAATAGACTCTTACACACTCTAAAAGTAACGTCAATTTTCTTATGATTATATCAACGTCCAAGGACTCCTGAGCCGCCCGTACAGGTGCCAGTACCACAGAAATTAGGGTATCCTATTTTACGAACATCAAAATGTAACTATAGTCCCTGTGGTCTAGTTTCTTAAAGTTTCCTTTTTTTTTTTTTTTTTTTTTGCTGAATAGTTCCTTAAAGTTTCTTAATGCACGTACACACGTACATTTCAGCTGGGATTCATCAATAGGAAAAAAAAAGAAAAAAAGAAATACATTTTAGCAGGGAAAGAACAAATTAAAAGGAGCAAAAGATGAACCTACTGCTGGTGGTAGTATTACCACCGCAGAGAGATGATAAATATTTTTAATTTTTTAGTAACGAACAAATAATCTTTTTTGTTCACTTTTACATTGAAAAACTCGCTCATGAAAGCAAACATAAGTAATACAAGTATGATGAGAGTTTTTATTACGGGACTAGAAAAAATAAATTATTAGTAATTATTTATTTTTTAATTATTAAATTTATATTAAAAATTATTTATTTTACATATTTTTTTAATTTAATTTAATTTTAATCAGATATAAGATTTAAAAAATTGAGCGTACCAGTAGAACGGCCTACCGGAGATACTCTCAAGTATGACCAATTCTTTTATAATGTACTTTGTAAACCGTTGAAAATTGATTGCTATTTATTAGTAGGACCTGAAAATAAAAACTTTCTACGATTCAAATCAACTTAACTGGGTTGCACATTACATCCCCAATTATCAGGTTGCACTTTAATTTTGTAAGACAAACTATCTAATTAGCAAGAAGATATAAATATCCCCCTTATGAACACCAATATATGCCATGTAACACTCGACAAATCGGAATTATTTGGTCATGTTCTAAAAGCCAGAAGTCAACTAGGACATTTTTTTCCTTTACCTTTAAGGAAAAAAAAATTGGACATTTTTTTACCTTTAGAAAAGACCTAACATTTTTAGGAAAAGAAAGAGCAATGAGTTTATTTTCCAGCTTGGTTGGGGAAACGTACCACGTTAGTAATTTTAAGGAATCATATCTTCACACTTTCTTTCTTTCTTTCTTTCTTTCTCTAGTTTCCTTTTTTTTTTTGTTGCCAGGGGATTCAATTGTTAAATCAAAGTTTTTTCTTTAATTTTTCTAGCATTATTAACCATAAAAGAGTGTGACAGAGAAAAAGATATCATGGGTTTTTGTAATTGTAATGCAAAGAAGGAAAACGTGGCAAGGGCTTTCCCTTGTACTGGTCAAAATATTAATGGGATGTTTAGTTAGAGGATTCAAACTATAATTTAAATTATGGTTCATGATTCATTACAGTGTTTATTCTCAAAAAAGTACACATAAATCAAAAATAGTTATAATCACATGATTCTAATTCATAAACCAAACGTCTCCAACCAAATATATGGAACCACGGACCATGGCCACAAGTCCTTACTTTGTCTTTAGACTATGAAACATCTTATTACATAACTTATGGACAAACTCACTTTGCTGTACAAAGTTTGTGCGCACCCCTCGAAAACGCCTCCCAAACACAAATAATATACACATTTCAAGGACAAGCTGTTGGTTCTTAGAAAATACGGCCTTTGGGTATTATTGTGTATTTTACAAAAATTGGCATACTATAACGTATTTTGGAAATTAAAGAATTTTTTGCAAATTCCAAATGTTATATACTGCTAGTGATGGTCATGAAAACCATGCTTTTTTTTTTTTAACTAATTACAAATTTACATGTTAACCTTTAGATTCACTGATTATGACATAGAATTCCACACAATCTCAAGTGTCAATCTCTAAGTTGTTAAAAAACTGGTGATTGTCACCACTACTAACAACTAGTATTTTTCTTCTATTTTTTTAGCTAACACTATAGTTGTTTGCTTATGACATGTCATCTATCAGTCTTGTATTGTATAAGCCCCTTATTTATAAGCCATTTGGTTATTGTTTATGATTTGTTGAGCATATAAGAAATGTTTTTCTTTTAGTATTTCTTCAAATTAAATGCTGCATTAATTGTATTATAGTTGTTGGTTTTTGAGTTTTCAAGTGTCTGAATTATACATAAAATAATATATTTTTTTTTGCTGAATATATATAATATATAATATATAGGAGTGTGAGGTTTTTAATGAGGCTTTTCGTGGGGTCCTTTTGCATGTGCTTCGGAACAGTTTTATTTGGACAATGTTATAATAAATGTTGTACTGTAACTGCTCTAAAATGCTCTCTCTCTCTCTCTCTCTCTCTCTCTCTCTCTCTCTCTCTCTCTCTCTATATATATATATACACGTGTAGTTTCTGGATCTTCTAATGAAATGGATGAAGGCTAGTGTCCGTGAGGACTTGTTTGTAGTTTTCTACTCCATTTTGTGGGGTTCCTTTTGTTAATGGATCGTGAGTCGTGAGCCTTAAACTGAAATGTCCAGGTTGAGTTCAAAAGACCTGATCCGTATCGTAATTCACAATTGTTATTATATTTATCCACCAAACAAAAGTCAATCAAGCCAAAAAAAAAAAAAGAAAAAAAAACTATACGAAAAATAAATTTTTTATTGGATGTATATAGACATATAAGAGCATCTTTAATACAATGCCATAATAATAGATGTATTAATTGTAAATTTAATATTTGAGTGCAAAAAAAAAAAAATACTCTCTAATACAATACTATTTGTTGTGCTAAATTTTTTATGTCATACTTTATGATAAATTTCTCACCAAATATATATAACATATGAAAATTTTGACTTTTAATTGTATTAGTTGAAATGTTTATTTTATCACATTTTCTAATTATTTTTAAAATAAAAGATTACTTTTATAACTTTCAAAGCTTAATGATTATGAAAAAAGTACATTTAACATTTTAAATAGCATTATGCATTGAAATAAAAATGAAAATAAGGTATTGTATTATACTTTTTGATGCTAAATATAAAATTAGCATTAGCATTTATATTATAGATGATCTAACAATAAGAATTAAGATTAATTATAAAAATTCTCCCTCAACTATAACTTGTGTAACACTTTACCCGATCTTCAAAATGTAACATCCCTTCCCCCGAACTATAAATTAACTGTTAACAATAATGCTCCTTCAGTTAGTTTTTATGATTGTTTCTAACTAAGTTGAAGAATAATTACTCTTCCACCCAGGATCCTTAAATTTATATTTTTAAAAATCTATATTTTCATTTTCATTTAATATGATAATAAAGCTATTTTTTTTAGAAACACTAACCAAATGAGTATTTTTGTTTATGATTCATAGTTTGAGTGGAACAGATGTTAGATTTTAAAGATTATGGGGTGAAGTATTACATGAGTCATAATTCAGAGAGAATTTTAATAATTAATCCTAAGAATTAATATTAAGAACACATTGAAATATAAAATGACTGAGGAGATTTTCACTCTTTATTTCACTTTTTAAAATAAAAGATATAAGTGCATCTAAAGAGACCTCAAAATAGACCGAAACCAAAAGATATTTATTAAAGTCAGTTAAAAAGTGAAATAAGGATGTAGATTTACGCACTCTAAGGATAAGTTCAACAATTTTTTCTCTTTTTTTCACTAATTTTAGCCTGGAGCACTGAAATTTGGCAAATGACTTAAAAAGTTTCTTAAAGATATCCATGTTCCAATCGCATAGTAATTGAAATTTATAAAAATCGTCGCTTTAAATGCAAAATGTTCTAATTTTTAAGGGCTTTTAATAACATTTAAAAGAACATTTTACATTTCATGAAACTATTTTTATAAAAATTTCAGTCATTGTGGAACGGTACTCTTTGTAAAATTTTAAAAATTCTTCGTCAATTTTAGTATCAAGGACCAAAGCGATCAAAAAACAAATGTTAAGGGATTAATTTTTCAAAATTAAAGTTAAAAGATCAAAATTATGCAATGAGCATAATTCAGATTTTACAGTAAATAAATCGTCAAATTTTAATAATATTTTATCATATTAATTTGACTATACTTAATTTAATATAATCTATGCTTAAAAACAAACATCATGATCCATAATTGTTTCCTACCTTATATTTAGAGAGAAAGAGAGAAATAGACCAAGACTTGAGATGAATTAAAATTAATAGGCCAATAGTTTACATAAATTAATAAATAGGCTAAATTATTACTTTTGTCCATAACTTGTCTGGTTATGAACCATAACTTGACAAGTTATTGTTCATAATTCACGGTTTTTGTCAATAACTTATCTGGCTATGAACCATAACTTGACAAGTTATTGTTCATAATTCACGGTTTTTGTCAATAACTTATCTGGCTATGAACCATAACTTGACAAGTTATTGTTCATAATTCACGGTTTTTGTCAATAACTTATCTGGCTATGAACCATAACTTGACAAGTTATGGCATATTAATTTCTATAACTAAAAATTGGCTTATACTTTCTTAAGCTTTTCATATTGGCCTATTTTCTATTTCTGTTATATTTATGTCCTTGTGTTGGAATTCTCGTAGGCCCACGACAACAAAAATTCAAGAGAACTCTAATCAAATTAGGGTACATTCTAATCAATACAGATATAAGAGGAGATTTAAAAAATTTGCTCGATAGTGGTTTCCTCTTTTTTCAGCCAGGGGAAAAAAGAGGAACAAGAAAAAGTATTGTTTCTTTCTCCCTTTCTTCTTCCTCTTGTTTTTCCTCGGTTCAACAATGACACTGAAGAATATACCGGCCCGGAAACGTACGTAACACCCAAGCGGACATATATGAGAAGATTCATATATAATAAATTCATGTATAGCTGTATATGTCTTTTTAAGTATCATATCATCCGTGATAGATTTGTCTGTATGAAGTCTTTATACATTAATTTATTTTAACATTTTCTATTATGTAAGTCGAAATGAAAAATGGATATATCATCTCATGATAGATATTTTTTTTCCTTTTTTTTAAGTGGCCATATATGAAATTTTAGGGCCCGTTTGGTTATTGGGTTTAAATCAGTGATTTTGATTTTAAATTTAAATTTTGTGAGATAACTCATTGACAGAAATCTTTTTTATTCAAAATTTTTTTTTTTTTATAAATAAAATACGTATCAGAATCAGAATATGGTTTAAATGCGAGAATCAAATGGGCACTTTTTTCTTTAGTATATACGTTTCCCTTTTAAATTCGTTGGGTGTGGGATTGGTCGGAAAGCAGTTCTTTCATAACCCGATTGTATCCGATTATATCCACAAGTGGTCCTAGACTTGAGACTCAAATACAAATATAGCTGCCCTTAAAACTAGGTAATGATGAAAGAGAAATGGAAAAGAATTACAAATAATAGAAACACAATCTTAAAGAATGCCGTGAAGCTCAAGGATCCTTGGATATTCATTTTTTTTGCATATAACAGCTGCATCATTTGTAGAAGTGCTTTACTTTTGATTCACAGGTGGTTCTTTTTGTCACAATTCTAGTTCTTTTCTTTTCCACGTAGTGTCATTTTCTTCTCTTCTCTTTTTTCCTTTTTGTTCTTTCTTTACTATTATTAATCTCATTGTCGTTTTATTTCTTTTCATTCCACGGAATCGAACTTTTGTCCCCCTAGTGGTACTAGTACTAGTTTTGGAGCTTGAAACTGGTCTCAAGCATAGTATAAAAACAGCTTTGTGGGTCGCAACTCTTCTGAAAAGTTCATTTTTTTTCTTATTAAATTGTATAAATTTGTGTATCATTTTTTTTCCCCTCAATTCAGATTCCGCTAAAAAAGCAATCTGAGCACAATAGCATTTTGCACCCCACATCTCTGAATTGAGACATGAGGGTAAAAAGTTCGACCGTTATACGGGATTCAACGCTTCCAACAAAGCGAAATCGAACCAAATATTTCTAGATTGTTTTAATACTAGTTATTTTCTCTCATCATTCTAAAAATAATAATAAAAAAAAAGTAATACATCAATTGATACCCTATCCAAGAAGCGGAGCAACGTTCATATACATATATATTTAAAACTTTATTAAGATTTAATCTTGCTAATAACCAACATTACAAGCAAAGGAATTTATCAATAACAGTCTGATTAATTAAGTTATTGTTGTACAAGTACAATGTATAGTTGTTGGCCGTAAGGTGTCTTTAATTTCTTTTCTAGGGGATCTTTTTTCCCTTTGTAATAACTCAAATATAGTCGTACATATTGTGATATTACGCCATTTTATATGACGAGCACTGTTAAGATGCTGCATAGATCAAACTCCAGTGATCTCAACAATAATGGTAAATTGTTCACACATAAATGATGTAGTAACTGAGTTTAAAAAAAAAAAAAAAAAAAAACTAATTTCTTTGTTTGTGATTGTTTAAAAGTTAACCAGCTCAAGATCCATTAACAAATATATATATATATATATATATATCAACTACGACATTAATATTTTGTTTTAAAAAACAAATATTAAGGTTTGAAATAACTTTGAAATCTGTAGCAGCATAACTCTTACAAGAGGAGAATTAAATGTCTTTCTTTCGAGACTGTAATAACCTTATATGCCTTGCGTATTTAAGTTCCAGATTTTGACCCATATTCACTCATTCCTCGTCGGCATGATCTTGAAACTCGGTGGAAGTGTAGAGCTATATATTATAAATATACATTATAAAATCCTTCAAAAAATAATACATATATTTGAATACTTTTTCGTTAGTATATAACTTTTTTTTTTTTTTTTTTCAAATATCTATTCTGAACCACTAGAGTACAAGACACTGTGCACTACACCTCTATTTGATCAGACGTTGGAATTTAGTGGCAACTTGGGTTTCTAGTTTTCAGCTTCTGTTTTTTTTTATTATTATTATTATTTTTTATTTGAAGTTTTCATCTAATTAAATATTCATGATGATAGCAATCACCTTGATGTGTTTTATGGGGTTCAGTGATTGGAATTTTTGCTATTGAAAATACTTGGGAAAACATCAAAGTGGGAATTGGGATTGAGAAAAGCCATGCAAAACATGAGAGAGAGAGGAGTTTGTGTTTGTCAGGCTGACGTTAAAATTGCCTTAATTAACTACTAAAAGGTAAGTTAATATTTTGACGTTAAAATTTGCTAAAGTACTGAAAAGTCAATTGAGGCATGAAAATGGGGAGAAACTTCACTGCGAAGACAAAAGCAGCTGCATATTATCACAAAAAAAGTGTAAAATGAGATCTAACTTGTAATTATTAGATTTTTTGAGGTTTTTTAGTAAGATAAAAATTCAATCTTATTTTTCTAATAGTACATAAGCTACTTTTAATATTATATTTTGACAAAAGTAGTAGTTTTAAAAGATACAATAAGAAAGTAGTTGCAGACATATAACCTTGCGTTAATTATATGACTTAATTTTATTATAAGGTGTAAAATTCAGATACAATAAGAAAGTAGTTGCAGACATATAACCTTGCGTTAATTATATACGACTTAATTTTATTATAAGGTGTAAAATTTAAATCTCCCATCTAAATTCAGAAAGAAAAAAAAAACAATTATAAACAAAACAATTTAAAGGGCACTGATTTTGAGTTTCAATTTTTTGGTATTTAAGAAACATCAATTTCTACAAAGTTTTTATTCTTTTTGCTAATACCCAAGAAAATTGTTTTTATTTTATGCCAATGTGCTAAAGTTAGGGAATTGAAGAAGATCGGCGTGGGATGAAATTTTCAAAAAGCTATATTGCCACTTTTCAGAACCAAACAAACAAAAATAAATAAAAGCAAACAATCTTTTCTTGTCTAATCCTCAACCCTATTTATTATATTGTCTTGTATGTCCATTTCTTTCAACCCAAACACTCATGTTCTTATTATGTCTATCACATAAGATTGTCCATGATTAAAATATATATGTATATATACATGGGTATTCATGTCTATATATATATATGTATAAATTATTTTGGTAAAATAGAATGCATGATGTGTTTGATAAATATGGTTCCCTGATATAGTGGACATATGGCTGGCAGAGGGCAGAATAAATCAACAAGACTGTGGGGCCCGCACTCATAATCATTCTAGACATAGAAATTAAGATGACTGAATGGCCTTGGACAAATTCAATCAATGTCTACTTTCTTCATCATTGTAACACGCCACATCAAATTAATATTCTTAAATTCCTTCCTAATCCATGGCTTAATTACTCTTCTTATCACACTAAAAGTTGAAGAAAATGAAAAAAAGATTACGTGTTAAAGAAAAATGCTATAGAATAGGTATATGTGTACCGCATGGCCTATATATGTACTGCAGAGCCTATATATGTACATGATGTGTGTGTGTGTGTGTGTACACAACACATCCATGCATCCATACATGCAAGTTTTCATAACTCTAATGTAGAAACCATGTTCATATGGAGAACAAAGCAGAATCTTGCAAGAGAGATAACGTTTTCATTTCCACTTTTTTTTTTTTTTTTTTTTGGACAAAAAAACTATATATACATAGATATATATTAAATACATTGGGAAACAGCTCCTGTTTTTTTTAACAGAGGAAGAGCAAGTTCTTAACTGCACAGAACAAAACACACCAACCAACAAGAGTAAAAAGCAGACCAACATTCATAACACCAACAACCTCATTAATGGCATTAAACCACATATCATAAAAGCATTTTCTGTTTTAAAAAGATTAAAAAAAAATTCCCATGTACTTTTTTTTTTAAACAAATAACTACAATTCCTCACCAAAATCTCAGAGCTAAGACTTTCACCATATACAAGATTACTTGAAACAATACAGCAACCGTAGCCCCAAGCATAAAAGAATGCTCAAGAGAGAGAAGAAAAAAAGGATTGAAAGATGAAGAAAAATGAAGAATATTGATGATATAAAAAGAGAGAAAAATTTTTATATATATATGTTGAAAACATAGAAAAGAAAGCAGTAAGTTTTTGTCTACTAACTCATCTATTATGCAGAGGATTTGGGCCAGTGTAGATTTTCCTCTTTTCAACACCAAAAACTTCATCTCCATCTTTAGCATTGAAATTCCCTTTGAAGCTGCCACCTTTAGGTTGAGACTTTAGAGGGTTCAGCTGATCATGAGACTTAAAAGACATGGCACTTCTTCTGAATCTGCCGGAATATTTACCAATATACCCTTCTGCAAAACGGGCATTACTCTCAAAGTGTAGTAACATAAGAAGAAGCAGAGATAAGCAAGCCAAATACTTTTTCTTTCTTCCCATCTGTTTTTTAATTCTCTTCATCCAAAACATGGAATGGGAAGCTCCTTCTCTCTCTCTCTCTCTCTCTCTCTCTCTCTCTCTCTCTCTCTCTCTCTCTCTCTCTCTCTCTCTCTCTCTCTCTCTCTAGGGTGATAAAAAAGAAGAATATGACTGCAGTGAAGTGAGGATAATATTTTAAGGAGAAAGTTTTGGATTGTTTTGTCTGGTTTAGGAGCCTTGGAGTTTGAAGAAGAGGCAAGTCAATGTGTGTGGGGGTGAGAGGAGAGTCAAAATGCATAGGATTTGATGCCTGGTTTTCTCTCGTTTCTTCTATTTAAAAAAATAAATAAATAAAAAAAAGGGGTCACATTACTACTTTACATATAACTGCTAAAAGGGTGTTATTGGAAAGAGGCTTCTTTTTTCTTTTTTTTTTTTTTTTTAAATATTTCTGCTTTGGTAGTGAATTTCAGAGCCTATTTTGCCTTCTGGGAAATGCTCTAAAAGAGAAGAAAAAAAAAAGGGTGTCTCCAGAGAGAGAGAGAGAGAAGAGAAATGTGGGATTTTTCTCTTTTGTTTCACAAATTTCTAACTGAAAGCTGCCAAAATTGGCTTCTCAGTCTTTATCAATCTTGGGCAATGTGAAGATTAATCATATACATAACTTTCTTGGTTTTGCCTTTTTTTTGCTCTATACTGAGATTGTCTTTGTATGTTTCTCTACTAAAACATATGCATTATGCTCCCCCCACAAGGGAAAGCCTTTCCCAAAAGATGAAAGAAGAGGGCAGTCTGTGGAATTTGACACTTTTTAAAAGTTCTTTTGGGAATTTGGGTATGCACTAGTATGCAATTTAGTGATGTCTTATGCGGTCAGACCTAAACTATTTATATACTTTATATATTTATATATGCACATATCTATATATATATATATTAAAAAAAGTTTCATTTAGAAGATTTATGCGATAGGATATTAGAAACAAAATCCATAAGACACAAATTATCATATTACATCGAATCACATCAAATTAAAAAAAAAATACACAGTTAAGCACAATTTGATAAAAATCAGATGGTTGAGAGATGTAATTATCATCTATTATTTTTCTTAATTAATTTATTTTACTTTATTTTTATTTTTTGAGGGGGCGGTGGACTGTATAAGAGAATCCTGGTACCACTGCCAGCCTGTCACTAATAAAAACTCACAATGTCAAGGGCTCGATCTCGTTCACTTTGCGAATTTGAGTTTTCAATTCGAACTGAGATGTGACATTTTTTTAGAGCTTTTTACTGTAACGAAAAAAAGTTAGATGTGATATTTTTTGAGAACTTTTTATTGTAAAAATTTAAAATTGAAAATTCGAATCGGTGAAAACTCGTAAACCAAATAATGAAGTACCAAAAAAAAATGTCAATAGCAAATTATTGTCATTTTCATGCAACACTAATCTATAACTCTATACATCTATTATTAATACGCTATTGCAAACCAAAAAGTCAAAAAGTAATAATGTGATTTATGTAATGCAATTTCAGTTTTGTTCATATTATTCTCTTTTTTTTTCTCTGAAATTGAAGAGGAATTTAAACTCTAAACCTTAAAATGAAAAATGAGGTGTAAGATTACTGTTTGACTATACATACCACCACACATAATAATCTTTTTAGATTAAATGAGAAATGCTAGGAGTTTGATTGTAGATATGCGAGCAATAGTACACACAAAATAAAACCCACGTCTGATTTTGCTAATTAATTCCACATATTAAATACCATTGCTGGCAAATACAATGTTTCCACAGTAATTAAAGCCTTGTTGGAGCGTTTCGAATAGCAAGAATTCCAAAACAATTGATCCAGGGTGGAGCCACAACAATTGATCCATCTAGTTTTTCTTCTTTTAATTTTATATGTAAAATCAGATGAAATTTGTAGTTCGACCACCTCTTTAAAATTCTGAAATTCTATGTTTAACCTACCTCATAATTACCCATTATTATTTTTAAATAATTTCGGTATTCCTAATTTTCCTGATTTATTTTTCTGGCCGCATATACGTCATACAACCTTATTTTTCTGTTCTGCTCATCCATAAGGTACATTTACAGCATGTGTTGCCATGATTAACCACTAGTTGCCTATTACATGGTCAAAAAAGGAGGATTAAACTATGCTGGATGTTGATTAATTAACTTTGTTAGGCGGTGCCAAAATTATTGAAGCTGTTTGCAGAATTTGATCAGGGCTGAATACTAATTTATATGGTTATGATTATGATTAAGTAACTCAATACTTTATTTGAACTTATTATTTGTCCAACGAAAATCACAACCTTTCTTTATATATATTTTAGTAAAGAGGTAAAGGGATGGACTAATGGAAGAGATAATCTTTGTTTTCTAGATATATAGATATAGTTGATTTTTTTTTTTATCAAATATAATGTTAAAATTTAGTAGTCGTAGTAGTATTACGGAATAAGATTTCAAATTTTGTAGTTATCGGGTTTTTGTCTCGTATACTACAAAGTCATTCGTATTTGGTGTTTATTGTCTCATTCATTTCACCGATTCGAATTTTCAGTTTTAAGTTTTTACAGTAAAAACTTCTCAGAAAATGTCACATTTAATTTTTTCTGCTACAGTAAAAAATTTTTAAAAAATATCACATCTCAACTCGAATTAAAAACTCAAATCCACGAAGTAAACGAGACCATATGTTTTGTTTAGATGAATAGATTTCTCCAAAAAAAAAAAAAAAAAAAAAAAAGACTTTCCTTTCAAGTGCGCTCCTTTGTACATGGAATTATTAAAAGAAAGACGTGAAGAAACACGTTCTTTCTTCGTAAAATTTATCTTGCTTCTAGACATGTGCTCGGCATATATGGAAAGTACCAGTAATGTAATTTAGTACAGTTAAGAGAATAAAAAAAAAATGTTTTTTTTTTTTTTGGTGCTATGGTAAAAAAAATGCTTAACTTAATTAGGATAAAAAGAAAAAGAAAATTAGGGGAATTAAGTTGAAAATTGAGTTGGAAGCTGGGGTGGGCCAGGAAGAGGTGGGAGGTGAATATCAGATGTGTATAGTGGTTACTTTCTTAGAGGAAATGATGATGTTGTTGGTCACTTTTTCATTTTTAGAGGAAAGATCAGTATATCAAGGTCATCGATTGATGATTTTAGCACCCAGGAACGAAAGATGTGGTCCTAAAATCCTTATAAACCGTACCTGTAAAAGTAAAGTATACGTGTCTTTTGCTTCTCCCCCGTTAATATATAGTGAAAAATAATATATATATATATATATTTATGTGCAACCCTTAAAATTTCCCCAAAAAAAAAAAAAAGATTGGCATATAGTTTTATAATCATAGCCTTATGGCACAAATTAAACTTTAATCTACGAATTTAACGACGTAACATTACTGACATATTAAAATTTAAGAAGGTTAATTTTCAAAATGTAAAACTATTAATATCGACAAATTAGATATTTCAAATAGCATATATATACCAAGTTACTTTTTTTCTTAAGGATATATATATA
>NW_010368057.1:0-3625 GCF_000414095.1 Morus notabilis | reverse complement strand
ATATACATAGTAGCTAGTTATAACCAAACTACCACAAAACATGTCGACAGTAGTGGTAGCTAGCCTGCTTGGGCATAAATTATAAGAGTCATTTCCAAGCAGAATGTGGGGTGAATAAGAATTCCACTTATAAAAGATGAATATATAGCTCAAGTACCCTGCCTACATATATGTCAAGAAATTTTGTCAAAATTATAAGGGATTTATACCATTTATAAACTCCATGATGAGTAAAGGAAGCTCAATCTTATTGAGATAGAAGACGCATTTCAAATGAGACGGATTACAAGTCCATGCACATCATTATATGAATATCTTCTAAGGATTCGTGTATATAGGAATTTGGACGTCTCCATTCATTTTCTCATAATATAATACTTTTGCATATGTCAAAGTACTTTTTTCTTATAGCGTCCGTATTGCTTCCATTTTCCAACTCCGGCCATCATTGGAATTTCTAATTTGGCAAGACTATTCACACTTGTGTTGTTAAAACTTTCAACTATTTCAGCTTTTCTTTTGTTATAAACTTAGGTCTCATTCATTTCATCAATTTGAATTTTTAATTTTAATTTTATTATAGTAAAAAGTTATCATAAAAAGCAACATTTAACTTTTCTACTACAGTGAAAAACTCACATAAAATCATATATAAACTTAAATTAAAAATTCAAATTCGCGAATGCACGATGTCTTAATTTAAGACTTTGACCTGAAGAAAAGAAAATTTTAAATGGGTGCTTATAACTTGGAGCCCAGAACAATATTTATAGATGAACTTGACATAAGCCCATGCCGCATTTTTTTTTAATGAAAATATACCTAACATATATATAGCTAACCAATTATTTAAATGCAAAAAAAAAAAAAAAGAATGTATTCGTGGGTTTAATAAATTGCAGCAAATGATAGGGAAAGAAAAGAGAACATAATTAGGAATCATGTGTTGGAAATACAATGTGCGCTGTAAAATTAATGTTTGATTTTAATAATTAATGTTTCTTTTGAACATTGCGTAACAATGTGCGCTATAAAATTAATGTTTGATTTTTAATAATTAATGTTTCTTTTGAACATTGCTTAAGCCCAAGCATTTTTGTTGTACTCATGTGATTTGTAAAATTAAGAAACAATCTGTTTTGAAATATACCCTTTACCATAACTTCGTTCATTAGAGATAAGAAAAGAACAACGGTTAAAAACAAAAATGGGGAAATATTGTTCGGTTTTTAGTTATTTCATTCATCTCTTATGGAAAGACATCTTAAAAAAGAACTTTAAGAAGATATCCATCTTAGAAAGAGCTTTCTTTGGGAATAACCATTGTGCATTATTTCTGTATGCATACTAAATTGATATTATATTTTCCTGCTTGGTCCTTTTTCTTTTATTGAGATTGAGATATGAATGTGCAAAGTTCATGATCTTTACTTTCATATACACAAATAAAATATTAGAATAGTTTTATACCACCATCACTTGTGATGGATTACAATAAATAAATGGACGTTTAATTCATAAATTTAAAATTATAATTTAAAATTATTTTTAATTTATATATATTTTTTATAAAAAAAATATTATAATAAATCAAGAATTATATTTCGAATTATAATATAAATCCTTATTCCAGACACATTATAAAAGTCCGTCAAATTCCTTGGGCAATGTTGCCATGAATAGAGGCGGCAAGGCATGATTAAGGCAAGGACTTCTTTTGCCCTTCAAGCAATTAGGGTTTTTCTGCTTTCATTATATCATGTTTTGCCTTTTCTTTCTCACTTTTTCCTTTTCTTCTCTTTTATGCACATAATTTCTCTTTCGGTCAAAGTCGT
Organism: Morus notabilis; assembly: GCF_000414095.1. NCBI lineage: Eukaryota > Viridiplantae > Streptophyta > Magnoliopsida > Rosales > Moraceae > Morus > Morus notabilis. The sequence goes on along the minus strand of NW_010368057.1, from coordinate 1,790 downwards.
GGTAGTACTATCATCATTGGGACATAACTGCAACATGAAATTTCTAATCAAAGAGGCTTCAAATGGCCACCCTTATTAATGACTAATGATGCTCACAGAGCCCATCTGACTGACTGCCCTTTCAAGTTACAGCTTAGGAAAGAAGAAGATATACGCTATGCATGCCATTTTAACTTTTATGGTTGTATATATATACTTCCTTTGTCAACAAAAGAAACGAAACAGGAAAAGTTAAAAGAGGAAGGAGGTTAATGGTAATTCAGTAGCACCCCAAAAAAAAAAAAAAAGAAAAAAGAAAAAAAAAAAGACCTTTGGCGCTTACGATATATCATTAATTTGACCAGTGTTATATCACTAAAATTTACTAAATCTTAACTATGAAATATATATAGCAGTTCTCTTGATTAATTGTCAACCATGAAAGGATAAATCAATTGTCATGTTGCTTGAACTCACTCAGATTTCTAGTAAAACTAATAGGAGTCATGTGCTTCGCACAAGGGGTTTTTTTTCCCCTTTGATACATAAATGTTTAATTTTCAAGCATTTAGCTTCATTTTTTATTTTTTAGTTTTATAACTGTAGGAATAATATCCTTAAAATATGAGATGTAATAAGAATATTTATTATTTAATTAATAAAATAATTTATTCATTATTTATATGTATGTATTATTAAATACTTTATGAATATCATTGAAAATTTTACGATTATTTATATGATCTTAAATATTATATATAAGTATTATATATGAGAGGATAATATTTAAGGATAATAATCGAAATAATGTTCTTAATGAATTTAATTAAATTTACGGAATCTTTAATTAAAACATTACTAATAAATGTCATTCCCATTAAGAATGGAATGGTGTTATCCACATCACTAATATAGAGAGATATTGACTGAATGTATTATGCCTAATGAGACTATGTAGAACTAGGACACCGACACAATTTGATTTTCTGATAATTTCTGTTAATTATAGAAAATCAAATTTAAGTATATCGATGGTGGCTTACATGCGGTTCCTCTTTGTGAGCCATCGGTTCCACGATTTGAGGGGTCGAAGTTGAGGGATGGAAGGATTGCTTTGCCTTTTTGGAGGGTTTCGAGATCCATGTACCTTACTTGGATAAGAGGGCCGATTCTCCTCGTGACAGATGGTTTACGGTTTTTAAGATCTTCTTGCGTTTGGGATTAAGGTTTCTAATTATGGCATTTGCTTTGAGTGTCTTGGAGAATTACCATATCACGATTGGGCAATTGATGCCTAACTCGTGGAGGGTGATCCTAGGGCTTGTGGACTTGGCGGAGAAATTTGATGTGTACCTTCATGACAAAGCCTTCTTGTATCTGTTCTACATGAAGCAAAATCCTGATTCTAGCAGCCGGTACATGTTTGTGCCAAGGAAGAAGCATGTCATTGCTTTCGAAAAGGTCAAGTCAGTTGATCGTGAGTGGAACGGTCGATATGCCATGGTTCACGGAGTAATCGATGATGTTGGTAGTCCTTGGATTGCTCCAACCGTCTGAGGTCGTCCTGGTGAGTTCATGAACCGCTGATGGGTCGAGCTGTGCTCTAAATAAGAGAGACTAACCTTTTATTTTTGTCTTAGCAAAGAGAGCTCAGAACAAATTGCCTGCCATCACCAACGAGTTTGTGAAGAACTTCACGAAGAAAAAGAATGCACTGAAGACTCCTCCTCAAGCTGCCAACACGACTCAATCAGCCACAATTGTTGCCTTGCTCGGTGGCCCGTTTCCGCTTGGAAAAGTGCACGTTTTTT
>NW_010368056.1:669292-670254 GCF_000414095.1 Morus notabilis | reverse complement strand
TTTTTTTTTTTTTTTTTTTTTTTTTTTTTTTTTTTTTTTTTTGTTACAATGAATTACATAACTATTAGTTAAGTTTATTTCAAAATTTTTTATCATTTTTATTGTTTTGTTAATCTGTTTTATTATTATGAGTCATTATTTTAGTATACTTTTATTTCTCTAAAAATAATATCATGTTACTCTGTTGGCTATGATTAATTGGAGTTTATTTTCATGTTTAGTTTCGCTAATAGGAGTTTCTATTTTGTTTTATTAGATATCATTGCTATGTTTTATTTTGTTAATAGAAGTCTTTACTCTTAGTGTTACCTCAATTATCTAGGATTATTTTGTTATCTTTTTTTTTTTTACATTATTTTCTTCATGTTATTCTTATGCTGTACATTCTTAAATTTTTTATCTCTTTTTTTGTTCTTCTATATTTGATTTCACCGGTTTTTTTTCTCTTTATTTTCTGTTCAGTTCCTTAATGTTTTTTGTTCTTTCATATTCATCATAAATGCGTAATAATTTGTTTAGTTGGTAGCCATGGACATAAATAAAATACCTGAACCTTATATTGTTATCTCTTTATTTGTTCTTCTATATCTCATTTTACCAATTTTTTTTCCTTTATTTTTCTATTTAGTTCACTGATGTTTTTTGTTCTTTCTTATTCAGCATAAATTCTTAATAGTTTTGTTCGCAGCCAAGACATTGTCAAGTCGTGTTTAAATTATTGATGATATATGTTGCTAGCAGATTAAAGGAAATATATAAAACCTTATATGTTTTATTTATATATGTAAAAAAATGGTTTTCTAGATATAGAAATTTATTATATATTTAAATATTTTTGTGACATTTATGAAATTCTGTGTCATGTTTTGTTTGTTTACTTCAATATTATTGTTTTATTATAATTTTTTCCCAGCTTTTTTCTCTTATTTATTTAGTTGATATATGTAAAGAATGTATATTTT
>NW_010368056.1:641641-646276 GCF_000414095.1 Morus notabilis | reverse complement strand
ATAAAAAAATTAAATATAATTATTTTTTAAAATTTTTTATTATAATAAAATTTAAAATTTAAATTTAAATTAATAAACGAGGTCATAATAAATAGTTATAATATTACTTGAAAAATAATTAAACAAAATTGTTCCAACATTTGTATATACGTGCCATGGGTGAGCACGTCCTCTACTACGCGGCGCAAATTCAGCACTGCATGAGCTCTGCTTCATTCTTCAAATTGACATCTGTAGAGAAGACAAGTCTTGCTCGGACACCTCGAGCATAATATTGTCCAGCGTTATGTCCGTGACGACAAATTAACAACTGATTATAATAAAAATTTAAGTCATTGATACGTAATTTTATATGAGAATTTTTTATTGTAATAAAAAAAATTAAACGCGATCATTTTTTATTGTAATAAAATTTAAATTCTAAACTCAAATCGGTAAATAAACAAGACATTCACTACATGAGGTGTACTCGGAAAATAATATTGGAACAAAAAATTGTAAAACAAAAAGGTAGGATATGTGCATGTGGTTTACTCGGAAAACATTAGATGAAAAATTTGACAAATTTGCTAAGCGTTTTTTATGGCCATGTTATTATTATTATTATTTAATTTCTTTGAGACGTGTGGACATTTGGTTCATGAATTTAAAATTATGATTCAGAATTATTCTCGATTTATGTGTATTTTTTGTGAGAAAAAATACTGTAACAAACCACGAAACATAATTCGAATCAGGATACCAAACAATATAAGCTCATAATTCATATTGTCTTAACACGCTAGTTAGTCTTTAGGCATTGCATCGGATTTCTACGTTTTGACACGTTTTTGTATCACTAGAATTATATGTATGTTACACTAGTATGTTTGGTAGGAAAGAAAAGTAGAAGGAAGGAAGAAGGTGGAGGGATTTTAAGAGGAAAAATGAAAATGTAGGTTGTTTGGTAGAAGAGAAAAGAGAAAGGAAGAGAAAATAGAGTGAAAAATAATACATGTGGACCCCACTATTTTTTTTCTTTTCACAAGTGGGCAGAAAATAGGATGAAAAATGGCGACAACTCACTAAAGTGAGCAAAGTTACTAAACTACCATTTTCTCCATCAACATCCAAGTAAAAATTTTAAGGGTATAAAAGTAATTTACGAGTAAGTTTTTTTCTTTCCTCCCAATTTAACTTCCAATACCAAACAAGTGAAAGTAAGCTCATTTTCTTTCCATCTTCTCATACCAAACAACATAAAAGAAAATCAATTTCCTTTCCATCATTACTATTTTTTATCATTTCTATATTTTCTTCCTAACATATTTTCTTTCGTTCTTACCAAACGTAGACTCTTGCTTACTCTAAACTATTAAAAAAAAAAAAGCTTTTTATGTCTTTTTCTGAAAAGTTATATCCCTTTAATTTATTGGAAAATAAAACTTTCTAGTCCGTGACAAAATAGTGCATTAATTTACTGTATATACTGTAGTTAATTCGTACGCTGTATTGTGTGTTCACGACCAATGGCGGAGCAAGAAGATTTTTCAGGAGGAGAATTTCCAAAATCTAAACTCAAGCATCAACATTGATTCCCTTCAAATTTTCAGAAGATACCTCATCCACTAGATTCGCACATGATTTGTCTATTCATTCCCTTCATATCATCCAAATGTAAACTGAAACTACTTTTTATGGACCAGCAAGATTGAAAGCTTTGGATGAAGAATAAGCGATAATGCCTTATTGCAAATTCCTTCAGTTTGGATTGTCATGAAGAAGCTAGGGAAAGAAAAAAGATCTTTGATTTTTATTTAAAAGAAAAAAAAAAGACAGAAAAGAAAAATAGGGGTAATAGTTTTGTGAAATCACCTAAATAACAATACACCTAGCAAGTTCTTATTGAGATATATAGAGGATGAGACAAGAAAAGGCGAGAGAAGATCCCTCTCCAATTCTAACTGACGTTTTCCTGCTTTAATATTTGAGTGCAATAATAACACAAAAAATAATAATCGGTTAAACACGAGACAATAAAACATAATATATAGATGATTTGAATCCCTCTGATTAATAATTTTACTAATAGAACCCGTCGGGATCACAAAATTTTTACATGTCAATAATTAGTGTCACAAAATTTTATATACGCCTTCATAGCTAGAGAAATGGCGGAGCTGAGAGGGTTTGTTCATTGGAGCAATCGTTTTACTGAATGCAAGTTGACTTTTCTTCCTAATTGATACTGATTGCAATCACAAATCAATTATTATAGATAAAAAAGAGTTTACAAGAATTTAGATATCGTTTAGTTCATTGATTTAATTACCGATTTAAGTTTTTAATTCGAGTTGAGATCACTGATTTAATTATCGACTTGAGTTTTAAATTTCAGTTGAGATGTGACTTTATATAAAAACTTTTAAGTGTAATAAAAAAAAGTTAGATATGACTTTTATGAAAATTTTTAACTGTAATAAAATTAAAATTAAAAACTCAAAATTTTTAACTGTAACAAAATTAAAATTAAAAACTCGAATCGATAAAATAAAAAATGCCTAAAAGTTTACAAGTCAGAGTGTTAGTAGTATTTTTGACTTTTATATCAAGTGTTGGGGTGCTGCTAAAAATTCCCATCTGATGATCATTTCTCATCTCCATAGTCAAAACTAATAAGATTAGCTGGAGTTGTTGCGATTTGGTCAATATATAACTACTATCCTCGATCGCAGACACTGATCTTATCACTTGGTTGGTATAGAATGAGGATTAATAGCAGGAAGATACTATCTGCATGCTTTGGTGCCATTATACATTCTTCAAATAAATCCACACATGAATAAGACATCCTGTCGCGTTAAAGCCTGAATTAACCTCGACTTTTTTTAGTATCAGTTTCTAGCTTGGACTGATAACCACGAGACTCGATAAGTTCGAAAGAATTCCCTTAAAGCAACGTGGACACTACATTATTGACCTCTTTTTTGTCCCCTATATAACACTAACTGGAAATATTTAATTGGAAGAAAATTAAAAATTAAAAACAAAGCCAAAAGAATAAAGAACAAAGGAGAGAGGAGAAAAAGTTTTCCAATATTTATAGGCGTATAGAAAATTTATCTACGTGTTCATTTTACTAACTCAAATTTATTGATTTAAGTTAATAAAGTGAATTTGAGTTTAGTTTAAACTTTAAATTAAGTGTTTAAAAAGAGATTAATTTAACATTTAAAACTTGAATTTTGTGTTCACTTGTATTAAAGTCAAACTCTAATTATAAAGAAATGTCTTTTTATGCAGAGGCAATCCATATTGTATAATAAAATTTGAGTAATGAGAAAATAAATGCTAGGTGAAACTCACTAACTCGAATTATTACTCGAGTTTGAAATTTGAGTTGCGTTTAATAAACGCATAATTCAGCTTAATTTCACACTCGAATTGGATTTACTCAAGTGAGATCTACGAAGTGAACTGCCCCTAGTTTTTCTCGTCCTTCAAACTTTGTTTACTTTTCCAGTCGCCACCACTTTCCACGTGTATAACTCAATCTGCAGACACGTCCTTATTCTAACTGCATGTCTGTCAAGAAGAAGTGATGACATGTCTTCGTTTTAACCTGCATATTTGTCAGCAAAGAAGATATATTACAGTACAGCTGAGGGAATTTATTCAACTGCCAACTATAATCGGTACATAAACGACACATCAGTTTAATGGAAGATATGTCTTCTGTTTCCACTTATCCATTAGCTTCCTCCAGCTATAAATATTGATTCAGAAGAACTAAAACCCTCATGTCATTCGGTAGTAGACAGTAGTAGTACTGCGAAGTAAAATGAGGGCAAGAGCTTTTATCGTTCTAGGGTTTCTGCTCGCTGCTGTTCTTGTCATATCTTCAGCAGCTGAGGTACACAAGGATGAGAATCAAGGTACTAACGGCGACTATTTGTATGGATAATTGACTAAAGAATAAAAATAATGGATTGTCTAAAAAGTATATAGTACAAAAGGGCCCTATAATAAATTAGTCTAAGCTCTGAGACTTTCATGAGATTCTCTCTATATTCTGTTGTTTGAAGTCTTTATTTGTTTATATGCACGTTAAATACGTTCTTAGGAAATGCATGTGTATACATATGTGTGTGTATATTTATTGTACTTTCTTAGCTTTTAGTATCATGTCCGCAAGCGCACACATAGAGAAATATGCCTACGATATATATATATATATATATATATATATATATATGTATGTATATTTATATATGCGCACGCACATGTATATATAGAGATGCAACGTTTCTTGCATAAATATTTGATTCAGATATTGATCCAAGTGAGTTAGATTCACATATTTCTTCACTGATTCATGACGGTTGCGACATAATTCGCATGACGTATATTTACAGTGGATGATGTAGCAAAGGAAAAGCAACAAGTAGGAGATGCAAAGTACTGCAGACGATGTTGTAACAGTTATAGGTGCTGGAGCTGTTGTAGCGCTTCCGAATCCCAAGGTACTGTTCTCTATGCCTGAAATTAAGAACTGTGTCCATCGTGAATATAATAGTGTACAGTCTCTACTTGAGACTGATATAAAGAAGTGTATTCTACGAGTGCATCTAATTATATTTACAATATGAGACTTTG
>NW_010368056.1:535728-641610 GCF_000414095.1 Morus notabilis | reverse complement strand
ATTGAATACTGTTTATTGGTACAGTATATGCATGATATAGTTATTAGTTACATACCAATTATATGTAACGTCGGTTACATACGCGGGCACATGCATTATGCATATTAAAGCTCGAGATAATTTAGTAATTGTGCGTTAATTTCTATCCTTAGAGTATGAAAGATTGCGTGTCTCAGGAAACTATCCTGAGACTAGGAGTTAATATTTACATGCTCGTTGCAGCTAAGAATGACGCAAAAGAAATTGTTGCTGAAGATGCCAGTATAGAAGATGACAAGCACGGCGGTCACGGTGGATACGGAGGTGGCGGTCACGGTGGATACGGAGGTGGCGGTCACGGTGGATACGGAGGTGGCGGTCACGGTGGATACGGAGGTGGCGGTCACGGTGGATACGGAGGTGGCGGTCACGGTGGATACGGAGGTGGCGGTCACGGTGGATACGGAGGTGGCGGTCACGGTGGATACGGAGGTGGCGGTCACGGAGGAGGGAGAGGCGGGGGTGGGCGGCCAAGGAGGGGGAAAAGGTAGCGGCGGCCCAGGAGGAGGAAAAGGTGGAGGCGGCGGTGGTCAAGGTGGAGGAAAAGGCGGAGGCGGCGGTCAAGGGGGAGGTAAGGGCGGAGGAGGAGGTAAAGGCGGAGGAGGAGGGAAAGGTGGAGGGGGGAAAGGCGGAGGTGGCGGGGGTCAAGGGGGAGGGAAAGGCGGAGGCGGAGGTCAAGGAGGAGGTAAGGGCGGAGGAGGAGGGAAAGGTGGAGGAGGTAAAGGCGGAGGAGGCGGTGGCGGAGGCGGCGGTGAGAATTAGATTGACGCTATCGCTTGAGAAGTATTAGTAAGGCAGCTAAACAAGGAGTCAATTCCTTATATGGAGCATGTAGAGTGCATACGATAAAGTATCATATGAATATTAAATAAATCCGTGAAAGGATTAGATGACATAAAGTGAGGTCAAACCTGAAATGAACAGTGCTAGTCCGTGCAATTCTACCGTCTATGTAACTATAATATGATGTCATATATGGTGGCTGTTTTTTTTCTTTTTGTTGAAATATAATTTTATATAATGGCTTTTCCTGCAAAATATATAATCTCTCTTTTTTACGAGGCATACTAGAATTTTTTTTTTTTTTTTTTTTTTTTTTCCAAATATAGAATGACCTATAATTCTGTCTCTCGTCTAAATACTACTACAATCCATCTTTTTCTTTCCTTCTTTTTAAGGGTGAGCCACAATCTAGCTTAGATGTTGCATGGTGACTCATTTGTATGTAAATCCTCCTTACATTTCCGACTCTCCGAGTAGTCACCCGAAGTCAAATATTTGTAGATTATACTTTAATTATATATATGATTTTAATCACCATATTCAACAAAGATCAGAAATATCATCTCAAATTACCAAATCTCAAGAAATATCATCTCAAATTACCAAATCTTAAGAAATATCATCTCAATTTACCAAGAGAAATTAAGAAAACCTACATAAATCTATAATAGTAATAATTAACATTTTTGCGGAATTACTATTAAAAAGTAACAATTTCATGTATAATAGTAATAATTAACATTTTTGCGGAATTACTATTAAAAAGTAACAATTTCATGTATAATAGTAATAATTAACATTTTTGCGGAATTACTATTAAAAAGTAACAATTAACATTTTTGCAGAATTACTACTCAAACCATCAAATTATCAAATCTCAAGAAATATCATCTCAAATTACGAAAACGTACAAATAGTAATAATTAATATTTTGTGGAATTACTATTCAAAAGCAGCAATTAATATTTTTGTGGAATTACTACTCAAATTACTAGAGTTACTAGAGTTCTTTAATGGGATTTTAATGGGATTTTCTCTCATAGAGAAGAAGCAAAAGCGATTAGAGTTCTTTAATAGTTTTTTCTCTAGATAGAGAAGAAAAAACGGTTGAATAATTAACGTATTGAGAATCATAGTTTATAAATTTTTATATACTTATTTATTAGACTCCCATTAAATATCAAATTTAAATTAAAAAGAAAAAACTAATCAAAATCTAATCACCATCTGGGGTTAGTGTCTTAGACGAGGACAGGATTCCTATCACCTAGCCTCTTTAGACTGCTAAAGGCTAGTAATGAATGGTAGTCAAGATTTACAACCAAAAAAAAAAAAAAAAAAAAAAAAAAAAAAAAAAAAGAAAAGTTGCCACCCACGAGCTAACTAATTCCTAAAATTAAGGTATATAACTCATCCATTAGACAAAATGTAAACTAATTGTCAACTCCTCCTTGGTAACAACGCCACGGCCGTGTCAAGTGTCGCTGTTTTACTCTTGTTAGGGGATCAATGTCGGTGACAGCTTTCAACGTTGACATGCAACGCGTCCAAACAAAAATATGGTTTGGTTGTTTCCTTTGACAGACCGAGACCCAGGCCCAGGCCCAGGCCCAGTTTTGGACGATCTAATTTTGTCCTTGCGTCCCAACTTGAATACAGCGAGTATGCACATCATTTTCTTCTTCTAATAAAAACAAAGGGCCTTCTTTAATTTCTTACTTTTCAACCGTTAAATATATATTATAATTTATATTTTTTTACATATTTTTTTAATTTAATATTATTTTAATTAAATTAAACTGTTAAAAATTAAGACTATTGATAAGGTAGACTACCAAAGAAATTCTTTCAAAAAAAATCAGGGACAAAATTTTTTTTTTTTTTTTATATATATAGAGTTACAGAGTACACATAGTTACATATATAAGTCTCGTTTATTTTACTGATTCGAGTTTTTAATTTTAATTTATTACAATTTAAAGCTCTCATAAAAAGTCACATCTAATTTTTTTTATTACAGTAAATAACTCTCATATAAAATCACATTTTAACTGAAATTAAAAATTGGAATCAATAATTGAACGAGGCCATAGTCAAGTAGAGATTTCACACTTTACTTTTAAGTTATAGCTTGGTTCAAATCTCTTCTCTCTACATTATATACTATATATATATATATATATATATGTATGTGAAAAACAGCCTTAGAGCTGGTTACAGGTATTGCCAATGGGTCACGACTTGACAATTATATGAGGCCGTTCATGATCGTAAAACAAATGTGCATGCATTGAAATAAATATATATAAATAATCGGTTCAATATAGGTTCAATCTAAGAAATGTGTCTACTTTTTTTTTTCTTTTGCTAATCTTGAAATATTTAGCTTGATGTCTCTTTAAAAAAAAAAAGAAAAAGAACAAAAAAGAACAAAACAAAGAACTAGCAAATGTAACTTGAAGGAGGTGGATCTAACGTTACCCGTACACAACTTAAAGTGTGGCCTGCGTAATTTCTTCAGATTATTCTCTCAAGGTCTGCTGCAACTTTTTGTTGTCCTTGTTCTCAATTCCATAAGCTTTGGCAACATAGCCTGGAGTCTTTTTATTTTAATTATTTTTTGTCAGTAATACTAATTTTTACTAGGGCTCTTCATGTGTTAGGTTAATATGAGGTATGATTTTTTTTTTCCTGCTTTAAAGGGTGCAGGTTGCACATATTTGGTCCCAACGATGTTAGAAACCCAATAATGTTTGGGTTGGGTTGGAGCGGTGCGGGGTGGATTGGGTGGTCGGTTTCAACATTCAAAGAATCAAAGACTCAAAGTTCAATCTAACATTCAAAGTTCATCATCAAAATAGAAATAATAACTCCAACATTCAAACAAATAGAAATACAAAGTTCAATCCAACATCAAACATGAAGCAAAATAGTCCATCCGACATTAAACATAAAGTAAACATAAATTAGTCTACACTCATAAATTAGTCTTAACATAAAGCAAACATAGATGCTTAATTCAAACATGAAGAAACTAGAGAGTAGAAATTAGTTGTCTGCCTAGGATTAAATATTATATGAGACAAGTTAGAGCGCAAGTTGAGTTGGGATGTACGGGCCATTATAGGCCCAACCCACACCCCGCCTCCTGCGGGTTTTGCGGGTTTATGAACAGCCCTAATTTTTACCCTAATTTGTAGGTGTGTTTGTTTCATTTGTTTAATTTTAAGTTGTATTTTTCATCTGTTATGTTTGATTCTTTATAGTGTTTTGTATGGCGTTAGTGTTATGAGATTATAGGTTTCATTCGATTAGATATTTTATCGATTAATTTTAAGGATTTATGTACTACTTGATGTTTAGTGCACCTTTTGCTCTGACTCAGAAATTCACATGCATTTCTTTCCTTTGAGCGTTTAATCATTGGTGAAACTAATTTAATAGGGTCGTGTTTCCCCATTGTCTGTATGGGTTTTAAATTGGTGTTTTGAATTGCCTAATCAAGAATATATTTCATTTTTTTTCAAAAAAAAAAAAAAACCCCTCTTTTAACTTAGCATTTTTCAATTACAATAGATTAATTACTTTGATAAAATGGTAGTTTTTGCGGTCTCAAGTTGAGGACCGCCGTACTAAATTAATAAATTGATAAATGTTGAGAAATTATAATATAGTATTCATATAGGACTCACTTGCCGGCTAAAATAATGATTTCCAAAACAGCTAAATCCATTATAGACTGGAGTAGGAAGTCTTTATAAAATATGTGTCCGGTATTGTGTATGTCTTTCTTTGCAATAATACATAGATTTAGAGCTACAAATTTGGGCCGGGCCAAATGGGATGGCCCGAAACCCGCAATAATTGGTTCGGGTCTAACTCGAACCTTCAAGTTAGCCCCAACACCCTTTATTTTAGAAAATTTTTAAAAATAGTTTATAAAATTTCGAACCAAGCCAAATCGACCCTATCCTCTTTAAGGTCAAATCAACATGATCCGAAATTTCTATTCGAGAGATTGGATCCGGGCCGAGTCGGGCGGCCTAAACTTTCACCTCTACATAAATCCGTGAGTTTTACACGGTTTAAATAAGTAGACTAAAGCCATAGTTACTTACACGAAATATAAAGAAATTTGTCAATTAATTAATGTATGTATTCTCTTAATGTGATTAACGATTTGTTGAGATTTTTCCTTCTATAATAAGGTTGTCAATATGAAATCTAGCTTTTAATTTTAACTTTTGCTCCTCATAAATAAATTTTATTTTTCCTTCATTTTTTCTTTTCTTACGTGTCCTTTTGTACTTAAATAATGGATCATAAAACAATAAAAAATGCGTAGAGACACCATCGATGCTAAGTATTATCTCTAATAAAAAGTAGACCTTACTTGTGAGTCCCACACTGCGGGACCCACCTTCTTTTAGTGAATGGTGCTTTTTTTAGTGAATGGTGCTTAACAGAACTGTTGCTTTATAGCAATGCTTTAAAGTATCTAATATTTAAATTAAAGGTGTTTTCTTTTTTCGATTAAGACTTCATGTGGCTCTAACTTTGGTAACTCGGTACTAATATCTATGAAGAATTCAGTCATTTTATTTTTGTTACACCTTGCTAAAGGCTTGGTGCCACATAAGGGAAAATGAGGTTCAGTCACATGTAAGCTTATTTTGTCATCTAGCACATGGCATAACTTTCTCAAGAGATGCCTTATGATGTACGTAATAGTGACATTTACCAATAGTATCAACTTTGACATGAACTAATTTAAACTCAGCACGCAAAAAGTCTTCCAAGGGGGTATTATTAATTTATTAATGTAAAGGACATCAAAACAATTATCATATATAGGGCTAGAAGCTTCTAATTAAATTCCTGCTTATCAGTTATCTAATTATGTTTATGCAATTAATCACACTGCCTTTTCAATTTTCCACATTCATCATTGAGCGCGGATAAGACCTTAATTGCAATTGTCTTATATAATTTCATGCTCGTAATATAAACTTAAACCTGCATCTATATATAGCAATAATTTTAATTTAATTAGCAAACCCAATTTCCATCTGTCAAGGCAAAGCTAGTGTCTCATAGGATACTCCTAACTTGACCAACAAATTTTCAACTTCATTATTGCTCTTATAACTCTAAGAGAAAATAGACTTAAAAAAAAAAGAAAAAAAAAAGCTAAATTCATGAAAGATAAGGTATGTTAAGCATGATCAAGACCGTTGAAAGTGCGTATAAACCAATATATATGTTTAATTGTAATCCCAAAATTTCAAACCAATATTCAAAGAAGGGGAGATTAGACCAAAGCAATAAAAACGGTGGGGAGATGTTAAAACATTGGTCCAACAAAACCCTTAAAAAAAAAAAACATTGGTCCAATATACAAGTCTTTCCAAACTTCCAACACAAAATAAACTATTCATGTACATATAATTATGGGAAGGTCACCGGAAGCTTGCTAAAAGTATAGCTTAAAAGTTGGAGTTTTAAATTGTTCCATAAATCAAGCCAACTTTGTTGCGAAAAACACCAAAATCCCATTAAAAGACAATTAAAGAAGAAAATACAAAAGTCATTGTGGTCAGTTGAGGGGCCTTAAAGTCATTGACTAGTGTTTTCATGGAGATTAGGGGGAAAGGAAGACAAAAGGAACACCCCCAACGTGTGAAACAAAAAGGCCTTCTTCTCTTCTTCTTCTGGCCCCACTTTTGAGAAATTTAAAACCCTCTCTCTCTCTCTCTCTCTCTCTCTCCTTTGAAAACAACATTAACGGGAAACGCTCGTTATCTCCTTGGGAAAAACCTTTCTTTCTTTCTTCTTCTGTTGCTTATCAATTCTTATATATATATATATATATATTCATCCTTTTGTGTTGAGCCCATAAGAGTTTTCTTGCTTTAGCTTCTTCCATTTAGCAAAGAAAAAAAAACAAGAACTTATCTGAAGAAAAACAAGAAGAAACACGATGAGAGATAGTACACACATTATTTTCTGGTTGTTGCATCAATGGGATTTGTTACTTAGATTTTCAGGCACTCATTGGCAGCTAGTCTTCTTGTCATCAAGATCGGTACTTTCGGGCCGGTTTTACGGCCCATGAAGAACTTTCTGATCGTATTTCTTGCGAATTTCACCGGCAAAAGCATGATCCAAAGCGGCATACATGGGAAAGCCAGGCATTTTGTTCTTGTTCTCATTCTACTTCTTTAATATTGTTTTATATAAGCGGCATACATGGGAAAGCCAGGCATTTTGTTCTTGTTCTCATTCTACGCTATATTTACTTTCATTTGCATCCCATATATTATATATTTATCTGTAATTTTTTTTTCTATTTTTTATTTCGGGTATGATCAGTATGGAAGAAATAGTGAGAAATAATTACAGAAACAAATGAAACTATTGTCAATTAATTAGAACTGCGTAGTGGTTGATAGCAATAAAATGATATTTGGCTGGTTTCCCAAATAGCTCTCTTATAATTCTTCCATGCATTATATATTTAGAAGTAATTTCTGTTTGTATACTTTTTCTTGGAATACATTTCATTCTAGACACAGTTTCTGAATTTGGCTTACAATTAAAGACACTTCGCTGAGATATAAATCCATATGAGAAATGTATATATGCAATAAATTGATTAGATCGTTAAAAATTTCTATCTTAAATTAAATTGTTGGTTGTATGGATTTTGTCAAAAATAGCTATATATCTTATAGCTAGAGGTAGAAACAAACAGATTTATACAAAGAAAAAAAGTCAATCCAGGCCAGGTTATTCTTTTGGCTAAATTTTGTACCGCTATTTTTGTATATATGTGGGGACTGTTGTTTTTAAGAATCATTATAATATTATTCGTCAATTTTATTAAAATTGGTATCTCGATGGAAAAAGTTTGCATTAATATGCATTGTCAACAACCAACCTTGTGAAGTACCATTTTGCCATCTTAATTCTGCATCTACTGGGAATTATTGGTTGGTAATATGGCACATCACTGGACATATTACACAGATATAGTACATTTCATCAGCACCGTCGCTTTCATCATAATTATGATAACCCTTTACCCACCACAAAAATATTATTAAACATCCCATTAATTAATTATTATCAATGTATCTATATTGTTAGATTATTAAGGCCACGTACCTGGATTCAAATTTTTAATTAAAATTGAGATTTAATATTTTTTTGATAGTTTTTAATTGTAAAAAAAAATTAAATGTGATTGAGAATTTTAAGGACTTGTTCATTTCACTGATTCGAGTTTTCAGTTTTAGGTTTTTACGGTAAAAAGCTTTCAGAAAATGTAACATTTAACTTTTTCTGCTACAGTGAAAAGCTCTCAAAAAATGTCACATTTCAGCTCGAATTGAAAACTCGAATCCGCAAAGTGAACGAGACTTTTTAAAAATTTAGAATTAAAAACTTAAATTGATAAAATAAATGAGACCTAAAATTAATCTATATATATTTCCATAGCGATAATCATTTTTATTTTATTTTTATTTCCTCTATCGCATTTCTTCTTGGTTCATCCTTCTTTTTTATTATTTTTATTTTATTTTATTTCCACATGATGGTAGGTCGGATGCTGACCCATGTGTATTTAATTAGCACATGAAGATTAGTATACAAGGAATAATCTAATGCGATTAGTTATATTTCTTTATGTTGTAAAATTCATAGACCAAAGTACTTTGTATTCTCCAGGTATTATTTTTTCTACTTTAAAAGTTTATAAATCATTTTTTTTCTTTTTCTTGACATAATTTGATCCAGAATTTGGCTGCCTAGCTACTTACTAATTATTGATCCAAGTTTAAGGGCCGAAGCTTGTGTCTTTTATTGTTTCACTCTCCACGTAAATAGAAAATTAAAAATTAAAAATTAAAAAAGAGAGTTGCAAAGTGCAATTCAGCGTGCCTTGTTTTAATTTTGATATTGAAGCTGTAAGGTTATGATTTCTTTTTTCGTTTTTTTAGGGGATATAAGGTTATCGTGTTCTTTTTCTTGACAAAATTGTTGTCACGCTATGAGCTGATAACATATAATTGTTGCGGTTGTGACATGTTTATATTTGGTGTTGGTTTAACTGAATATCATATTTAGTCACTTTTTTTTTTTTGAAAAAATTCAAAACTATCCATTATAATAGTGATATTTTTTAATATTGACCTCTTTTTTTTTTTTTTTTTTTTTTTTAAGTTTGGAATGAGTTGCAGTAGAAAATAGAAGCCATATATCGGCACTTACAAAACCAACAATACAACTAGGATATTCCTCTAACTAATAACGATCTTCATCTAACGAAAAAGCTAACTTTGTTAGTGTGTGGACAGCCTCATTACTATGGCCAGAAATGTGACTACAAGAACTACCACCAGCTTCATCTATCAAGATCTTGATGTCATTTAAAATTAAAAATTCTACGGCAAAAGAAAATAAACCATGATCCGCTCTTACTGCATTTATTTAATTAAACCTGTCTCTTTATTAATATAGATCAACTTAACAACTTAAACAAAAGAGGCAACATTGAATAAAGAGGGCAATATTAATTTCACATTGGATTTTAAGGGTCATAATACATCTAAAACGTTCGTCGCAGAGAAATTTATTTTTATCAAGTGGTCCATTGTCAATATTGTCTTCGTTGTTACATTTTGGTTCCACGATAGTATAGATTTTATTTATTGTTTTCAGAGAAGAAAACCTTTTAAGAAAATAAATGACTTCAATATTGTGGACTTGAAAATTACATACTATATATTGTCAAATTTTGCCGTTCATTTGAGAAATGTGCATGCACGTACTTAATCGAGTCCTCTGGAAAAGTGGGCAAACAAATTGTCTCTATATAATTTGCAAAACATGTTAAGAAATTGTATATAGACTAAATTAGTTAAACTCTCACCAGTTACCACTGTGAAATATGTTAATAATTTACCTGTACTCTCGATTCAACATCATACATTTAACCTAAAAAAAAAAAAAAATTCCAAATTTCATACTGCAATAGCAATTTATCTTTAGCGGATAGAGGTCAAAAACGATACTAGGCCCAGCCGCTTGCATTGCACTCAATGACGGAGCCACTTGAAGATGAGCGGGGTAGTCGCCTCCACTAAAAAAATTTTTAAAAAAATATTATCTTTAAAAATTTTTAAATTTTACACTTAAGTTTACACTGAAATAATATATACCCTCACTAAAATAAATATATTTTCTTATATGTCTCCACTAAGATAATTGTTAAAAAAAAATTTAATGTACGCTCTTACTAAAGTGAAAGGCTGGCTCCGCCACTGCATGACACGTTATGGAATATTAACGTACCCAAACCAGTAAGTTTAATTTATCAAATGCGGGGGACTAGTCCAGTGGGCACGATACATGCAAAGAACACGTACTTGATAACAATGGCATGATAATTGCTGCTCGTTCATTATGTTTTTTATTTTTTATTTTTTATTAAAGGTGGTAGCCTGGAAGTTTACGGTAATTTTTTATTTTATATATAATTAATGTGACAAATAAAAATACTTCAGCAGTTTGATTTCTGATTAAGCGGTTCGATTTGTGACGTACGTGGCACCAAATTTTTCAGCTCCTCGCAATCGGTTCTCTAATCTGAGGCCAGCTTGGTATCGATTTTTCAAATTTTTATAACACCCCTATTTTTTTACAATCCCCTTACGAGACTTACAGTATACTTTTTTTCTCTCTTATTAATATTTTATCCTATGTTTTTACTTGGTTAAATTTCCAATGTTGTAGGTTTTTTAAGGGATATTTAACTTTCTATACTATGTGTTCTAGGTTTACTTAGAAAGTATAAACTCAAGTTTAAATCTCATCAAATATGTATCATCAAATTTTAGTACACAAATCCATACCTTTTATTATCAGTTTTTACTTTGAGTTTTAATCTCAATTAAGATTCCAATTTAAATTGTGATTTTTATTTGAAAACTTGATATGTTGATATGGTACACTAGTAAAGAGACAAGTTTGCATAATTGACTCTGACTATATATTATTTGAATTTGATTTGGTTCTAAATCTTGATTTAATAACGAAGCTAACGACACCATTAGAACTTGGAGTTCCGGGAATCAACAGAATTTAATCATCTTGAAAAGTTAAATTTTTTAAAAAGGTAGAATATTTTTATCCATATTCTTGATAGTTAGGTTTTGAATGTTATTTGGTCGTACGATGAAAAGGTTTTAAAACAAAACATGTTTTATAAAACTATGACTTGCGAAATAAATATCTTTTTTGAGAACAAGAATTTTGAGAAACGATATAGTGTATGTAATATAAAGTGTCATAGAGTTTTTAATATTTTAAAAGGAGTTTGAGAATATGTTTAGATTTGGAATCAGACATTTTGAGCAATGATAAACAATATTTTAAACCCTGTCTAAAATGCGTTCTAGACAATTGGTTTTACATGATGGCCTATTAGAGATCGTGGTATAGAGATTATATCTTGGGGGCAAGTCTCAAAACTTGTACGGGCTAATCCATAAAGTGAGTGGCGTTATCATGGCTTTGCAACATAGGTACATTTATTAACAATATATCTTTGTAAGGATTCATAATCTATGATGTTTATTTAAATATTACTTTATTAAATAAGAGAATTTCTCTAGTGTTTCCTCTTTTGTAGAAACACTGGTATTCTCTGCTTATCAACTGTTGGATATGTATTACTTTTTTAATCTGATTTTGACTTTTAAACAGATTTAATATAAATTCGATGGTTTATAAGTATAGAACACTAATATTCTTAAAAAATAGATAACACCAGAAAAAAATCTCATTAAATAACTCTTTTTTTAATCAAATTTATATTCTATTTAGGGCCTGTTCACTTCGCTGATTCGAGTTGAGATGTGATTTTATGTGAGAGCTTTTTACTGTAGTAAAAAAGTTAGATGTGACTGTGTCTGATAACTTTTTACTGTAACAAGACTCAAATTTTAAACTCGAATCGGTAAAGTGAACGGGTTTTTAGTGTTCCGCTCACTTTTTTATGTTTTAAATTTATTCAACCCCCTGAGCAATGCTTAAAGAAGTGTCAGAGTTTGTGGTGACATCCGGAGTTATTTGTTCGTGTTATTCCAGTGCAAAGCGCAATCATCTACCCGATTATCTTATACTGGTTGTTTCATGATGTTTGTTGATTGTAGGAATGCCAAGAAGCTTCAAAACTATAGAGAAAAAACCCTCAATGGTAATTTTATTAATCCAACTTTTAAAATAAGCTTCACATAAATCGTGGTATTTCTGTATAATATTTTTTTCATCGTGTAAAATTCTAATCTATCTTTGATAATCATTTAGATTACTCTCTGTCGGCTGTATGTCACCAACGATCGGAGCTGCAGAAGACCGGTCACGACTTGGATTTTTCTGTTGAAAATTAAAAAAAAAAAAAAAAAAAATTCACCGATGATTATCTAGTAGATTATTAGTTATAATCTTGTAGTTTATCCTTTTGACTAACCGGGTGATTTCGACAAAACAAATAAAAAATGGAGAATTTACTCTTGAAGAGGTATGAATCTGGACTTTTATTATTTATTATTGATAAATATTATTTTGTTAGTGTAATTATTTGATTAAAAAGGTTATGAATTAAGAGTAAAAGATAAAAATCTCGACTCATACACTTTTAACGAGTATTTGTCAAGATTAACCCAACATATATTGTTGATTTTTGACTAATTCAATAAAAGAGCATAAATCTAAAGGTTGGCTTTTTGTGGGACATTCTTCTAAATTCCTCCGTTAAAAATGTGCCCCTCAATTTATAAAACTATTGTAATGTCTCTCATTTTTATGAAGATTGTGCTAAATTGGCAACAAAAATACATGTTTGACGAAAAAATTTTAACACTACAATTTAAATCGTAACACAAATCTCTCAATTCCCCAACCCTTAATCCCTCGAGTCCAACATTAATCAGAACAAAATTGATAAAACATGGTGCAATAGTTTTGCAAGTTGGAGGAACAAATTGTAAAAATTAGAAGTTTAGAGCGGACAAATCGCAAAAAAAATTTCAGTGATCATCCATTAAATATGAAATTTTGATGATGTGCAATGACAAAAATCATATCTCATCAATTGTTATTAATTTTTTGGTCAACTATCTAATTTATTACAACTGTTAAATTAATACCTTAACAAATTAATAGATAAATATTAAGATCATGTTCATTTCACCGATTCGAATTTAGAATTCGAGTTTTATTATAGTAAAAAGCTCTCAGAAACAGTCACATCTAATTTTTTTGTTATAGTAAAAAGCTCTCACATAAAAACATATATCAACTTGAATTAAAAACTTGAATCAACGAACTAAACAGGCTCTAAAATAACTATGAAAATTATACACGTGCGTATCAAGACTATTATCAAAACACTACGTTGATAGATACATATTAAAATAACTATGAAAATTATACACGCGCATATCAAGCCTATTATCAAAACACTCCAGGGTTGTTCTTTTACATTTTTGAGTTAAGGTGACTTGAGTGATGATCTTAAGTTTAGTTTGAGTTATAACTTGAGTTGAACTTGTAACTTGAGTTTGTGTTTAGATGTGCATATTTGAGTTATGATTTGAATTGACAATCTTTTTGAGTTTGTGTTTGGGTGAGTCAAAATTTAATTTGTATTTAGATAATATTTTAATAAAAACTCAATAGTGATTGTTGTGTGGGAAAATTCACATCGACACGTCAGACAACGATCAGGCAACATGTGGGCCCATGCTCATTGGTCTCTCCTATATGACAGGAAAGTCGAATGTATAAGGAAACCGAGACCGTCGACCCTATACACAGCCGAGGTCTGCAAGACCAGTCCGGGCAAAGTGGCGTGATGAAGTCGGCCGTGAGAAAAGATACCCTCGGCAGAGGTCAGCATAGGCACAGATGGCAGGCTGCAAGCAACTGGACCCGCGTCCTAAGGAAGGCCCCTGAGAAGGTTGCGTCTGGATTTGGAAAAGGTCAGTTGCATAATAAATGATTACTAGCCCCTAAAACCGCCTGGAACGGATCACTAGCTATTATAGAGATCTACAGAGCCGTAATGGGGTGGACAAATTGGATGAGTGAACAGTCCAAAAGACAATGGCAGGCTACGGTCTATACAAAAGAGGCCATAGGCCACTCGAGTGGGCGGACCCCATGAAGGACACGGTCCAATGGTCCAAACCGCCTCCCATTGGACAGAGACTCATGCAATTACCACTATAAAAGGGAAGAGCCCTCGAGAGACAAGGAGGGGGAAGCTTTTCATTACGTGCATGTAATTTGTAAGAGCAAAGTCGAGAGAAATACAGTACAGTGGATGTAGCTCTTGATTAATAGAGTGAACCACTATAAAATTCCTGTGTGTTCATACTTTCATAAGCATAATCTCATTTACTTCACAACCAAGTAAAAACCCCATTACAAAATCCAATATATTCAGTTAAGAATCATAAGTTTCAAATCGGTAACCCAACGGGCCATTGTAGGGTAATCCGGTAAGGTCTTGTTAACGAAATTCCACCGTCAACAATTGACGACTCCGCTGGGGACCGAACCTAGAATCTCTGGTTCGCGTGTTCAACCCCGGACAACAAACAATCATGCGTCCGAGAAGGAAGAATGATGCTTCAGATCCGACCAGCCAAATGGAGGAAACTACCACACATCTGACTAACAGTGGAGCTGGGAGGAGTCAGCCCGACCGGGGGGAACAACCCCTGGCGAGGGATGAAGCTCTACCCATAGGCACGCCGCAGCTTGACCTAGCACAGATACAGGCCAGGCTGGACATTCTGACCGACTTGGTTCGAGGACTAACGACCGTTGTCGAGCGATTGGAGGGACAAAATTCCATGCCTCCCCTGAAAGATGCCCCGAGACCACCAAGAGCTGCCATGGCTGGGAACTAGGATGCTGGTGACCGCCAAGGTGCCCCGGAAGGGATCGGGGACAGTGAAAATGCCAGGGAAGATAACCCAAGACCTCGATCGTCTAAGTCCCTTGGTAGCCAACAAAGGGCTACCAGGTGACGAGCCTAGGAAAGAAGAGCACTCGCCGGTCTGGAAAACCCTGAGGTGCCACCTCAGAACCCGGGAAAGAATATCCCAGGAGATTCGGGGTCAGTGCAAGAAGGTAGATACCTGAGGGATAAGCTAAATACAAAGAAGGCAGGAGCCTCAAAAGGAGCCAGCTCTGCGATTTCTATGGAAGAGGCAAAGCCATCATGGAGCGTGTAACGAGCCTAGAAGAAAGGTTCACTGGTGACATCGCCGGTTTAAAGAAAGATGTCAGACGCCAGGTGAGCCACCTACAAAAGAACCTTGGACAGGTGGCAGAAGTAGTCAACATCACTCCCAACTGAACTCATTACCATCCTTTTACTCTACAAATCATGGCGCCACCTTTATCCGACAAATATAAGTCCCCAACTATCCCACCGTACGATGGCAGAGGGGATCCCGATGATCACCTGGAAATGTACACAGGGCACATGCTTCTGCACGGATATGCGGAGGAGATAATGTGTCGAGCATTCCGAAGCCACTTAACAGACTTTGCCGGAAAATGGTTCCGAACACTCAAACCCGAGTCCATCTCCAGCTGGGATGAGCTAAAGGAAGCTTTCTCCCTTCAGTTCATTGGGGTAAAGAAATATATCCCGCCGAAGCAAAACCTGACAATGGTATACCAAAAGCCGAACGAGTCACTAAAAGAATGGATTGCAAGGTACGGGAAAACCGTCGCCGCTACAACGAATATGACGGACCGGGAGGCTCTTATGCGGGCCATGTCCAGTATGAAAAAGACCACTCCATTTAAGCGCGACCTGAACCAGAAGCCCCCGGTCACCTATAAAGAGTTTATGGCACGGGCACAGGGGATCAACTCATAAGAAGCCGATGCGAACGATCCCGAGCACATGTCCAATAAAAATAAAGGACCAGAACAGGGGACGACCTCGGGAAAACAAGATAATCAGAAAAGGTGAGGCGGGAAAAACGGAGAGAAACAGATCGCGTAGACACCGAACCTTCCGGAGACAAAGAAGCTGAAGCCGGATGAAAATCGGAAGCCTCAGCCGTTCCAGCGATATGACTCATATTACGAACTCACTATAGGTGTCGAGGAAGTATTCAACCAGGTCGGACAAGGTAACTTATTACGCCGACCAGAACCGATGAAATCGGACCCAAACCGAAGGAACTAGAGCAAGTACTGCCGGTTCCACGGTGATGTCGGCCACAACACTAACAATTATGCCGACCTGAAGGTCGAAATCGAAAGATTAATCCATGAGGGGAGGCTGCAAGAATTCAAAGCAGAACGGCGAGGTCATGGTCCCGGAAATGACGGTCGACGTCAAGAGGAGAATCGGCGAGGCGAAGATCGCGAGCCGGTCGGTGTTATAAGGACCATACACAGAGGGTCATACCTCAGTGGGGACTCAAGGAAATCCCAAAAAAGTTATGCCGACGAGGCCAGGGGGTATACCAGGAAAGGTTCTGGGCGCTCTCCACTACCAAGGTAGCAAAATTTAGCAACACTGACGTGGCATTCACCAAGGAGGATGCCAACGGGGTCCATTTCCCCAACAATGATGCCTTGGTGGTAGAGGCAATCATTGGGAACCAAACCATGTGCAGGATCTTAGTGGACAACGGGAGCTCAGTGGATATTCTATACTCCGATTGCTTTGAAAAAATGGGAATTCCAAAGGAACAACTCGAGAAAATAACCCGACCGTTGTTTGGATTCATGGGGGACTCAGTCATCCCCCAAGGAACAATCCGACTGCCTATCACTGTGGGAGAGAGACCCCGGCAGGCTACCACAATGGCAAACTTTGTGGTGATAAAGGGAGTTTCACAGTATAATGCTGTAATTGGAAGGCCTACCCTCCAGGCACTAAGAGCAATAACCTTTATTTATCACCAGAAGGTAAAATTCCTAACCCCCGATGGTGTAAGAGAGATGAAAAGTAACCAGTACGAGTCCAGAGTAGCATACTCAGATGCCATACCCGGGTATGATCAGCCAGGGAAACAAGAAGCAAGAATGGTACACAGGGACCAGTTGAGGACATAGATCCTAGGGTCGCGGAAGAGACATGGTCCTAACCAATTGAGCGGTTGGCGGAAGTCCAGGTGGATCAGAAGGAACCGACGAGGGTACTGAAGATAGGGTCAGACTTGCCGCCTGCGCTCAGAATCGAGGTCGAGGAATTCCTGAGGAAAAATCTGGATGTGTTCGCCTGGACGCATGCAGACATGGAAGGCATCGACTCCTAAGTCATATGCCATGCTCTGAACGTCGACCTCACTTTTTCTCCAAAACATCAAAAGCGCTGACCAATGAATCCAAAAAGGTACTAGACTTTAAAGGAAGAGGTCGACAAACTCATCAAAAATGGTTTCATCAGGGAGGCTCATTATCCCATATGGGTTTCAAACCCCTTCCTAGTAGTAAAACCTAATGGGACGTGGATGGCGTGTATCGATTTTAGCGACCTCAACATGGCCTATCCAAAAGACGGTTTCCCACTTCCTCGAATAGATCAGATGGTCGAAGCCACTGCTGGGCACGAATTGTTAAGTTTCATGGATGCCTACTCCAGCTATAACCAGATTCCAATGCATCTAGCCGATGAAGAGCACACGTCGTTCATAACGGACAAGGGCCTCTTTTGCTACAAGGTAATGCCCTTTGGCTTAAAAAACACAAGGGCAACGTACCCAAGGATAGTAAATAAGATGTTTGCTAATCAAATCGGACGGACGATAGAGGTGTATGTCGATGAAATGCTGGTAAAAAATGTTGAGGGAAGTCAACACATCGACCATTTGAGCGAGATGTTTGACGTATTAAGAAAATACCGCATGAAGCTAAGCCCTCTGAAATGCGCTTTTGGGGCTGGATCAGGAAAGTTTCTTGGTTTCATGGTCAGCCACCGAGGAATAGAAGCTAACCCAGAAAAAATAAAAGCTTTGCAGGACATGAGGTCTCCCACGAAGCCTAAAGAAGTCCAAAGGTTGACCGGATGCGTCACCGCCTTGAATAGATTAATATCTAAGGCGACTGACAAGTGCGTTCCCTTCTTTGATGCCTTGAAGGGAGGCAAGTGCTTTAAGTGGACACCCCAATGTAAAGAGGCCTTTCAGGGGTTGAAGCAATACCTTGGCAGACCCCCTATCCTATCGAAACCTATACCATGTGAGAAGCTAAGCCTATACCTCTCCGTATCAGAACATGCCGTAAGCTCAATACTGATCAAAGAAGAAGGAATCCAGTTACCGGTCTATTACGTAAGTAAAAGGCTCCTAGACGCCGAGTCAAGATACACCTGGATGGAGCAATTGGCCCTCGCCTTGATGGTGGCCTCGAGGAAGCTTCGGCACTATTTTCATGCCCACACCATATGTCTTAACAAACCACCCACTACGGCAAGCCTTACAAAAGCCTGAAACCTCAAGTCGACTCTTGAAATGATCGGTAGAGCTGAGTCAATTCGACATCGAATATATACCGAGGGCGACAATCAAGGGACAAGCACTGGCGAACTTCCTGGCTGAGTTCTCCCATAGACCGGCTGTAGACGCCGACGAAGAAGTCAAGGAAATAAGATGGAAGCTTTACATGGACGGAGCATCAAATGAAACCGGGCCAGGAGCCGGCGTCATGCTAAAAAGCCCAGAGGATCACAAAATCACCTCGACGGTACGATTCAAATTCAGGGCGTCGAATAATGAAGCTGAATATGAGGCGCTGATCACAAGATTACGGTTAACGAATCATTTAAAAATTGAGAGACTTGAAATTTTTAGTGACTCTCAACTAGTGGTCGGACCGGTGAAGGAAGAGTATTAGGCACGAGGAGAAAAAATGGGGGCCTATCTGAGGAAGGTAAAGGAAGAGCTTATAAAAATCAAAAGCTACGAGATACAACAGGTGCCAAGAGCCAAGAATACAAACGCCGACGCCTTAGCCAAACTCGCATCATTGAAGGATTCAGACCTAGTAGGGGTCATCCCCATCGAAGAATTGGAACAGCCGACCATTGACAATGCGGTAGAAGTCCTGACTATCCAGACGGCCAGAGACTGGATAACACCACTCGTCCGGTATTTGATGAACACAGAGTTGCCCAATGACAGAGACGAAGCCAGAAGGATCAGGTACAGAGCCCCCAGATACCTACTGTATGATGGTCTGCTATATAGACGAGCTTCTTCTTCAGGGTATACTTTAGCCCATTGTCCCTTTAAAGGAATTTGCCAAAACGATGACTTAAAGGTACAGAGCCCCCAGCCACAAGACTTAGCAAAATTTAAAGGAATTTGCCAAAACGATGACCCTAAGGGGCAAAATAAAACCTAGCAAAATAAAACGTCATCTCCTCAAAGAGGAGAAACGATTTACTTGGCATTCTTTAAAGGATTTGCTAAAACGAGGACCCTACCTCCAAGGAGGAGAGGCAGTTTGCTTAGCAGAATTGTGGCAAGACTTCAAAAATAAAGGCAATAAGATGTATGTAATCAACATATAGATATATAATATATGTATGTATATATAATCCATTGTATGAATAAGTGAAACAATATTACAAAAAAAAAAAGAGAAAAGAAGTTATAATTCAACTCTCAGCAGCCTAGGCCTCGTCGCTTCCACCACCTTGGTTGTCCTCGCCGTCATCAGCTACCGCGTCCCCAGTTCCACCACATTGGTTGTCCTCACCGCCATCAGCTACCGCGTCCCCAGCTCCGCTGATGCCTTCGTTGCCTCCGCCTTCAGCAGGGGAACCTTCGTCGTCTGAAGGGGGCTCATAAAGGAAGTCCAGGTCGAGGCCAGGCAGATGCCTGTTAATCCTTGCCACGATCTGCTCGCCAACAGACAGCATGTCACTGGCGCGCATATCGTGCAACTCCTCAGAGGTTTTAAAATCCTCGACGGCCCTAGCAGTGACGACCGCATTGTTTTGAGCGAACTCAACGGAAGTAGCAAACTCCTTAACTCCCTCCGCCTTGCCCAGGTCATAGCCCTTCTGCTTACCAAGGTTGTATCCTTCCTTTCAGAAGGCATTCTTAGAGTCGGCAACCTGTTTGCGGACGAGTTCATTCTCCTTCTTGGCACACTCCAGATCTGCCTTTACTTCCTCTAGCTCCTGGGAGACGCGGGTAAGCTTCTTTGAAGTCTCCTCGTTATTGTCTTTTTCCTTTTTCAGGAAAGCCTTCAAACGCCCCTCGACGCGGTCCATCCCCCTACTTCTCTCTTCCACCTTAACCATATCTAGAAAATTAAGAAGATAGAGGACAAGAGACTGCCAAATCAAAGAGAACTTGTTAATAAGGGAAAAAGAAAGACGAAAATGCATGGCACATAAGAGGCGAAGTATACATGAATCTGGAGAAAGATCTGCTGGCGAGTACGACCGATCAAGGAAGCCCGGGTCGCGCTCTCCCAGTCCTACTCAAAGAAGGACTCGTACAAGGCTTGAAAGATGACGGAAAAACGCAGTGGCAAATTCAGTGCTGCTTCAATCTGGGTCGAAACAACATCAAGAATGATGAACTGTGGGTTAAGGACCCTTTCCCCGGGAAGCAGCAGACGTTCTTGGGGCGGAGGGGCCTCATGAGCATCGTAATATCAATTACCGGTGACGGCTCTGCCTCCACCGCAGATGTCTCAGCCAGTTGAGGCCTCTTCGGTCTTGGCGTTTCCCGAGAATATGAAGGCCCGACTGTAGATAGGGGCCTCGGCGGGACATTGGCCACAGCAGGGTCACTCGGCTGCTCGCTTGGCTTCGTCTTCTTGGAACGCCTCTTCTCTCCAGGCACACACAGTTGTAATTCCTTCATATCTGCATCACAGCCAGTCAGAAATACATACCAAAGACACTAAAAAAAACTGCAACTAACCTCCG
This sequence comes from Morus notabilis, assembly GCF_000414095.1. Lineage (NCBI taxonomy): Eukaryota > Viridiplantae > Streptophyta > Magnoliopsida > Rosales > Moraceae > Morus > Morus notabilis. Next base: position 620,795 of record NW_010368056.1, on the reverse strand, counting down.
GCTGTAAGGTTGAAGAAATCTTTGACCTCAGCGGTGTTGGCAGGGGAAAGAAGGGAAAGTAACAAACCAGAATTCTCCAAGTTGTCACGTGTTAACAAGGTGCTGACGTGACGAAAGGACTCCGGGAAGTCGAAGGCTTTCTTCACCCTTGCGAGGCGATTCCCTGAGAGCTGGGGACGGTCCTGGGGAACTGCAGAGTAAAAAGGGTCAGCGGTATATAAGAAAAAAAAAAGAACAAGCGATGGCTGTAAACAGACGGTCGAAGGAAACTCACTCAGCGTCCTGAAAGATGTACTCACGTCTCGGCACTTAAAGGGCGGATCAACTGGGTGAACGTCGAACATGCCCTTCACCATAAAAAATATCGGCTTCCAGGCATGTGACGACGAGGGTAACCCCGTTATTAACTTTCCTAAGATGGGATGTGATCGCCCGTGACCACCCAAAAAATACCAACCATCACACTTAGGGATCTAGCATAGTTTATATACAAAGAGGAACTCATCCAAAGGCAGATCTACATCAAACCTTTGGTCCCAAAAAATCAACATACTGGCGAAAATATACCAAAAATTTGGGGTCAGTTATGTGGGGGAGATACAATGGAGGTCGCATAGAAACTTAACAAATGGATGTATGGGGAGTGTCATCCCCGCCGTAAGGGCCCGGGTGGATATGGACATGTAGCCCGGGGGTGGTTGGGTCGCCCTAAATTGTGGATCCGGTAGAAGATATTCGAACCACCGGCCGTCCACGCGCCCCTTCTTGAATACTTGGACGATGTCCCTCTTCCGTGTCTTCGGCACGACGAAGTCAGCAGTAAAGATCGGCCGATCCTCGTCTTCCCCTATCGAGACCACAAGGACACCCATGAGTTGGCCGCTACTGCCGAACATGACGCATCCCACCAAGGAGTCGATATTGCTGGAAGAGTCAGCCTCGCCTTCGACCAGGCGATCGACGCTGTCCTCGTCGTCGCGTGGGTCAGGGACGTAGCGCTCGACCTCCATCAAAAGTGAATCACTGGCGGTATAGTAGGATGGAGACTCGGCGGCTAGTGTTAGATCCGGCCTCACGAAAGGCACGGAAGATGATCCCCCTCGACGTTTTATCCCTCTAGAAGCCATTACTGTAAAGGAAAAATCTAAGGTCAGTTCCAATAAGACGAGAGGGGAAGGAAAGATGGTCCGGCGCTTAAAAATTGAGACATCTTATCGGTTAAAATTGGGGTTAAAATGACGACAGTTCAAACCTGGGCATGAATTGGACCGCAGACCACTCAAGCAAAGCGATGACTATTCAAACGAACCCAGAATGCCAAACCAAAACCTAGAATCACTCAAAACTCCTAGGGCCAGTCCAAGACATGGCGGACACTACCAAATACGGGTTCCAACCTCTCCTAGCGTGCCATTCCGAACTATTCCCACCACTTAGGAAACAATCCACCGCATTCCAGACACAGTAAATGAGATAAGTGGAAAAGGAGTTCGAGAAGATTCTTACCAGAGGATTAGGGGCAGGAGAGGTGTACGAGTTCTTGAGAAGAATGTTGCTGATGGTCCGCGAAATGGCAAGAAGGAAACGGTCCCAGAAAAATTTTGGCAGAATTTCGGATACTTCAAGGTGTTTTTGAGTGATTCGGATGTGAAGAGGCCCTTTATATTAACCCGAGGGCCTCGACCCCCAGCCGTTCGATCAGATACGTTCGCATCTAACGATGGGGGCACAGGAGTTTGATCCAACAGATGGGGGAAGGGCGGGAGGCTAAGACGTTGCAATCCAGCGGCCTAGGTTCGCCCATTCAAATGAGAGGCCACGTCACCATGACGATTGAACAGATGTGACGTTTGTGCTTCTTGAAGGGTTCCGAAGCGCCATGACCATCATTGCGAAAAAGGTTCGGAGTTAGGCTCCCACGCCTGAAGCAAACAAGAGGAGAACCAGAGCAAACCCCAGACCTAGCTCGAGGCAGTCCGAAGAAAAGCCTCGACCTAGGGGCAACTGTTGTGTGGGAAAATTCACATCGACACGTCGGACAACGATCAAGCCACACATGGCTCCATGCCTGCCACGTCATTTAGCCCTCGACGCCCAGGCCTCATTAGTCTCTCCTGTATGACAGGAGAGCCGAGTGTATAAGGAAAATGAGACCGTCGACCCTATACACAGTCGAGGTCTACAAGACCAGTCCGGGCAAAGTGGCGTGATGAAGTCAGCCATGAGAAAAGATATCTTCGGCAAAGGTCAGCATAGGCGCAGACGGCAGGCCGCAAGCAACTGGACCCGCGTCCCAAGGAAGACCCCTGAGGAGGTTGCGTCTGGATTTAGAAAAGGTCAATTGCATAAGAAATGATTACTAGCCCCTAAAACTGCCTGGAACGGATCACTAGCTATTACAGAGATCTACAGAGCCGTAATGGGGGGACAAATTGGATGAGTGAACAGTCCAAAAGGCAATGGCAGGCTACAGTCTGTACAAAGGAGGCCATAGGCGACTCGAGTGGGCGGGCCCCATGAAAGACACGGTCCAATGGTCCAAACCGCCTCCCATTGGACAGAGACTCATGCAATTACCACTATAAAATGGAAGAGCTCCCAAGAGACAAGGAGGGGGGAAGCTTTTCATTACGTGCATGTAATTTGTAATAGCAAAGTCGAGAGAAATACAGTACAGTGGATGTAGCTATTGATTAACAGAGTGAACCACTATAAAATTCCTGTGTCTTCATACTTTCATAAGCATAATCTTATTTACTTCACAACCAAGCAAAAACCTTATTACAAAATCCAATATATACAGTTGAGAATCATAAGTTCCAAACCGGTAACCCAACGGGCCATTGTAAGGTAATCCGGTAAGGTCTTGTTGATGAAATTCCACCGTCAATAGTGATGAAAAATTTTAATAGGGTATATGGGTGGGGTTTTATTCGTCTTTTTGTTGTGAATGCATAAAAAAAAACCATATCAATCAGAATTAAAAGGAAAAATTTATGACATTTTAAGAATAGAAAAAATATTGTTCATTAACTTGAGTTCGAGTTTATAAACTTGAGTTGAAGGGGAAACTTAAACTCGAGTTTAGTCCCAAAGTATTCGAGTTTAAACTCGAACTCGAATTTAAACTCGAGTTCAAGCTCAAATTTTATAAAAGAACATGAATTTAAATAAAATTGTAATTCGAGTTCAAACTTTTTTTGAATTTCATTGTAAAAGAACAACCCCTACGGCATTTAAAAAAAAATCAAAAACAAAAATAAAAACGACGGATTGTGCTTTTCTTTTTTTTAAGGGAATCAATGATCTCTTGCTGATTCCCTCGATTTTTTTTTTGGACCAAATCACCGTTCACTTCGTTGATTCGAGTTTGTAATTCGAGTTGAGATGTGATTTTGTGTGAGAGTTTTTTACTGTAGCAAAAAAGTTAAATGTGACTGTTTCTGAGAGCTTTTTACTGTAGCAAAACTCGAATTCTAAACTTGAATCGGCGAAATAAACGGGACGTTTAGAAGCGAGACGTGCATGTTCGCGGTTGTTCAGCTTATAAAACTGAGTTTCTTTGACTTGGGGAAAGTGACCAAAGTCTTTTAATTTGCCAGCTAAATTAAATTTACCTTTACCACTTTAATTTCCTTTTCTTTTAAATATAACGCAATTTTCTCAACGAAAAACATGTGGTGGGGTTGTGGCACTCACGTACTCTGGAAGAAATCAAGTAGATGATCAATTTTGATATCTTTTTGTTTATTCAAAAAATTATCTCATATTCATACTTATCTTCAAAAATCATTGGTTGGTCATACACTGGCTCACGTTGCGAATTATATTCCAGAACGAATCTATCATTTGCTAAGTTAAGTGGCATCTCCGGCAAAATGAAACTAAATATAATTAAGGAACAACGAAAGAAAAAGAAAATGAACAAAAATGAAAAGTTGAGTGGCTTCTATTTGACTATATATATAAGCAGAGATGGACATATCCTTATTTATTTCACCGATTTAAATTTAAAATTCAAGTTTTGTTACAGTAAAAAATTTTCAGAAACAGTTACATCAAATTTTTTTGCTACAATAAAATTTTTTTACATAAAGTCATATCTCAACTCAAATTAAAAATTCGAATCAGCGAATAAATGAGCCCACTCTCATAGCAATGGATTGCGTGTATAAAAAGGAATTTCTATAGGGAACACTTCTGTTAGTTATATATTTATATTAGAACTAAAAATGCGATTTTTATAAAATTGTTAAAATCCAGTACTGATCCAAAATTATAAAATTCAATAAAATAATTGTTTGTACCAATTTTGATAAACTTTAGAAAAAGTGCTGTGGAGCTTTTTACAAAATGGACGCAAGTTATGTACCAAAATTCGCAAACCCTACTTCTCCGTTGAAAATCAATTCTTTTCTCGCACATATGATCATAATAAGAACTTTTTGATGAACAATATTGTACTTGTACTGTTTTGGCCCGTTAATATGTCTTCATAAATTTTTAGGAAAATGAAATGTAATATCTATATATTCCTATTCATTCGAATACAAAATAATCATCCGCATACGACAATATATATACATCTAGGCTCTAGCACGTTTAGTATCAGGGTTTTAGAATCCGGAACTGTGATTTTAGTTTAAATTAGTACTTGTTTACAAAAAGATAAAAAGTGATTCTAATTTGACTCACCTAGAATCAGTGTTTAGTTTAGATGATTCTGATTTAAGGTTTAAATTGTTATTGATATTTTAAAATAGAATCACTTATGATTCTAAAACCATTCTCCCTTGATTTTGAGTGGTTCAAACTCCTGATTCTGGTTCTGATTTTTGAACTATGATTTGGACCTAAAATTATAAATTATGATCCTGGTTTCAAAATCAAAATAATAATCATCCCAAACGAAGCTTTAGAATTCATGGTGTTCTTGTATAATACCCTCTTGATATCAATTTTCAACGTAATCCTACCAAAACTCCTCTTACTGTCAAGACTGTTGACACAATTAAAACACACGATTATCGGGAAAAAAAAAATGCTAAAACATTTTAACGTTATTGTTCATATATATATCCAAACCAAATTATTTGGAAGTGGAAAAAAAAATGAAAATGAAAAGCAAAAGTGGTTTACTATAGAAATGAGTACGTTAATAAATGCGAATGCGATGTCTATTGTATCGAACCGATATTACATAATGGTCAAAATGGAATACTGCTACTATGAACTATCTATGCCCCAGTTAATAATTGCACCAAACCATGTCATATTCTTCACGACTACGACAGCAACTTTGCTTGAGCAATACAGCTATATATAATACATGTATATATATATATATATATATACATATAATCTTTGTACCAAAGGAAAGGAACTGAGGAAAGTAGGTCACAGCACGTGTAATTGTATCTAGCTGTGGTATTATTAATCTAGTAACGAAGATGATGATTAAGATGATGTTGTGTTCAATTGGACCCCATATAACTTATACCTTAATCTTCATTAATCTTTATTACATGGGTTTTGAAGTCTCTTTGTTTGCTTTTAAAAAAATATCTTTTTTTTTTTGGATAAATAATGAGAGAGGATTACTGGTAGAGCAGCTTAAATTTTAAGTAGATATCGATACTCATTAGAAGACTCATCATCTACGAAAACCCTAACTCTATTTTATTAAAAAATAAAAAAGAAATGATAATAACAAAACCAAGTGTTCGCAGATATGTATTACAGGAGCAAATGCAAATTTGTGTGCATTTTCTCGATTCGAGTTTAAAATTTGAGTTTTAATACAGTAAAAAATTCTCAGAAACAGTCACATCTAATTTTTTTATTACAGTAAAAAGCTCTCACATAAAGTCACATTTCAACTCGAATCAGCGAACTAAACGGACCTTAAATCTCGCCACTCAAGATTGACATTGTCGTATTTTTCATATCATAGATGTACACTACTAGTTTGCATGGGGTCTATGTGCTTGATATTGCCTCCATATTTAGATCCTTTCTTTGTCACAATTTCACTGCCAGTTAGTAATATTTTAGTTTTAGAACTTTTGGTTTTTCTTCTAATTGGTTTTTTCAACCTTCCAAGCATTTCCATAACATATATATATATATATGTATATATTTAGCACGGTACCTAATGAATAATTACATATACTACATAATAAAAATAGTTCGTACCTCCACATCTTTTATCGATAAGCTTTATCTCATGCGACATCATATTTGATTCTCATTTCCCCCCACCAACTAGAAACATAGATAAATAAACTTTGTATTAATTATATTGTTTGGATGTCTTTTACATGCTAGTTAATATTTATAATAAATTACCAATCAAGTTTTTTTTATTATATGTTTCGTCAAAATTAATGGAGTCGGTTGCAAAGCAAGTATATATGATCATTCAGCAAATATATATATATATATATATATATATAAACTCCATATAAGTATATCAATCCAATTTTTATTTTGTATATAATTTAATTTGCGGTACTGAACTGCTGCCAAAGGTTAATTTATGTACCCTGTAGCATATATTACTGCCCAAATTTAATGTTAACTTAAATCAAATTTATAAACCAAGTAATACTTACCAGCTAATATGATATCTTTATGTATAGTGTCTATCTACTATGAAGTAGGGTGAAACATGTCAGCAGATTTCTTTTTTTTTTTTTTTAAACGTATATGTGTAGATAAATTTAAGTACTCAAAATTTCAAATAATTGAATTTCATTAGTTTCCAATAAGGATATTTCAAAACAACTATAAGTGGTCACTTGATTATATATGATCCAGTTTGACATAATTACACTATTGAAATATTTGTTCTTAGTCGTGATGTTAGTTAAAAGTTGTGCTTGTGCGTAAAAGTATCACACCTACTACGAATACCAAAACCGGAATTTCAGTATTTGGTAAAGTATTACGGGCCCGTTTAGTTCGCTGATTCGAATTTTGAATTCGAATTGAGATGTGATTTTATATGAGAGCTTTTTATTATAGTAAAAAAATTAAATGTGACTGTGTACATATATTTATCGTTTTAGCTTTATTTTATTATGTATGAAACTTGTAAAATTTTGTTTACACCATAATTTAGACGAAAAAAAGATAATCATTTTTAAGATTACACCAATAAAAATAAATAACAAATTTATGGTTTATAATGGTTGTTTTAAAAGTATTAAATAATTATTGAAAATATTTCAGTAACATTTGTATTATAATATTTCTTTTATTCAAGATGGACATGAAAAAAAATGGGTAATGAACAGATTTGGAATTATATAAATAATCTTGCTTTTTTTAGTTCATGTGTTCCAGCTAGATCTTGATATATAGTGTTGACTATATATTGTCTTGCCCCATAAAATTGTCAAAAAGGGTGTAAAGTTTTGGAGAGCACTATTGGGAAATTTCCTCGACTGGATTCACTGACGAATTTTATTAATCTAGATCTGAATTCCTTACTTGGTCAATGAATTATTACACCTCAAGTTCAAAAACAATGAAAAACTATAAAAAAAAAAAAGAAAAAGAAAAAAAGAAAAAGCCTAAAGGTCATTATCCATATGTTATTTTTGGCCCGCGGCTCCAAACTCTATCGTGTTATTGCTTCGAGCGTCAAGTGTTTCATGCGACAAGATGAGTTTGAACTTCACTATTAATTTGTTGTTGTTCATTTCACTTATTCGAGTTTAAAATTTGAGTTTTGCTACAGTAAAAAGCTCTTAGTAACAGTCACAAATAACTTTTTTACTACAATAAATAGCTCTAATATAAAATCGCATCTCAACTCGAATTAACGAACTAAATGGGTCTTTAATTAATGCACAACGGGAGAATGCTAAGAGAAAAAGGAAGAAATTAAGAAAAGTAGGGGTGAAATGACCTGCCGAAGCTACGTACTTAAAAACATAACATAAACTAAATACAAAAAATAATCTCATATATATATGTGTGTGTGTATGTGTGTCAACTTAACAAATTTTTGGGGAAAGAAATCGATAAACGACGCCTCAAATTATCATTGATTCTCACATGAAGTAGAAATTATAGATCACAAGTTCCAAATTTTCTAGTTACTTTTTTTATTAACAATTTTGAAATAGATTATGTGGCTTCCATAAACCCCTGACTAGATAAAAGAATATAAATGACGCTTAAAGAAAATAGGGCAATTAAACATTGGCAGAGCATTTGTTTTACTTTTGTTTTACTTTTGTTCAGTAGAGGAGGATAAGCAAAGCCTAGCTGTGACTTTTCAGTGTGTTTGTATTTTTTTTTTTTTTTTGGGGTTTAATTTTGGAACTGCTTATTTAAGAGAGTTTATAGGTCAAAATGATTTTAAATTTCTCTTCGAAAAATGATTTTAATTTTTTCTAATAAACATTAAAAATATTACAACAAAATGTCATATTTAAAATTTTTAAAACAAGTTTAAAAATCTATACAGTAAGAGCTTCTTTTAGAGCATCTCTAATGTGGTACCATAATTAATGTGCCAATAACATATTTGATATTTGAGTGTAAAAAATACTTTTCAATATAGTACCATTTATTGTGCTTAATTTACTCTATGTTATATTTTAGGACAAATTTGTACCAACTACAGCATATTACAAATTTAACATTTGATTACTATTAATTGATATATTTACCTTTTCATTCTTTTCATTCAATCATTGTATGATACATTTTCAAATTATTTAAAAATTAAAAGTTTACGTTGACAACTTTTAAAACTTAATGATTATGACCATCATAAAAATAATATGTCAAATATATTATTATCCCAATTTTTTGTGTTAAATATATAATTGACATTAATATTTACATTAAAGATGGTCTTATAAACCACATTTTATGATTTTAACTATAAGCTTATATTCAAGTTATCCAAACATTTTCAAAACAACTTTTGAATTAAGGTCTCGTTCATTTCGCCGATTCGAGTTTTGTTACAATAAAAAGTTCTAAAAAACAGTCACATCTAATTTTTTTTCTACAGTCAAAAACTCCACATAAAATCACATTTCAACTCGAATCGGTAAACTAAACGGGTCTTAAGAAAGTCAAAAATAACTTCTAGAAGGCTCTGCGAAACAGAGCTTATATTGTGTCTATTAGACAAGTGAATCTGAAACGTAAATCATGAACCTCACAACCCCCTTTTAAGTTTTATCATTGATCAACTCACATAATTCATGCAATCTTAAGTAGCAAGATTGGCGGTCTTGATCAGCTTTTTACTTCATAAAAGCGGGACCCACAAGGAGGCCGGCCCATCTTGTTTTAATGTCAAATTAAGAAGGCCGTCCCAAAACTACCTTAGTTCAACACATGCCCACCAAATATTTCTTTATCAACATGTACACATTTCGGGCTACAAATAAGTTCTTAGGATTATTTTTATAAATACTACCATAATTGTTTATTTTAATTTGCTCACTAATTTTTTAAAATGATTCAAAGCAGTCCCTAATTTATAAAAAATCATTCAAAATGTCTATTCCATCCACTTTCGCTCTATTATATCAACGGATTTTGTTGATGTGACATGTATTAAAGATTAATTAATGAAATTAATTAACATTTGCTGACATGGCATGCTTTAAAATTAATTAAAATCATTAAATTACAATTAAATAGATAAAAATAATTTCTCCTAAAAAAGATAAAAATAAAAATATTAAAAAAAGTATAAAATTATTTATTTCAAAACCCAAATCTTCTCTCTTTGTTGTTGGTCAAGCATTGAGCTGGAACCGGTAGATTTGGCCCGACGCAACTTCGGTGACGGGGGCTGGTGGGCTTGGAGGCGGTTGTTCGCAAGAGGGAAGGCACGACGCGACGCAGTGTGACAAGGAGCTTGTGTGGTAGGCAAGATCGAGGAGGGGGGTTCGTGCAGTACCGTGAAGGGCGACAGGTTGGTTGACCTGGCTTGCTTGCGCAGCAGAGATCTTCGGGGTTGGCAAGATCCGACAGTGACCAAATCTGCTTGCACATTAACACTAAAGGGGGGGTTGCATCATTAGGGTATATAGAGTCTGGGAAGGAGGGAGGAATTGGTTCTCGTGGTTTCTAGAGGGTATTTTGAATCATTTTAAAAAATTAAGGGGCACTTTTAAAATAAAGAAAATGAGTATTTATGAAAATAATCCTAAGTTCTTTATTAAGAAATACACGTGTCCACAATTAAGACGTTTGAAACATGAAATTTTGGGGTTCGCCAAGAGTGAAAAATACAGTGCTTTGACGTGCAGCTACGAAACATGCAACCTCAGGACCACACGTGTTAAAGCCAAAGGGGCGTTTCTGATGTGGCTTTTGTCTTTGGTTCGGACAGTGTGAGAGATGGAATGCTCGCACGTGACACCCCCTCTCATCTTGGCGGGCCTAAAGGCTGTGGCCCACTTAGTGGGCCCACGTAAAACGCAGCTCACACCCACTTGTAGGAAAATCATTTTTTGTGGGCCACAGACTCACAGCCATCAGACACCGGTGCTCGCTGCGGCGTAGAATTACCTGAATGTCCTTCCGACGCGCTTTGTCTGTTTTCACTTGAGTGACAATTTTACCCCTCAAACATTTTGCTCCGATAGGAGTGTATTTGATTAGATGTATTACCCGTTCATTTCGCTGATTCGAGTTTAGAATTCGAGTTTTGCTACAGTAAAAAGCTCTCACAAACAATCACATTTAACTTTTTTACTACAGTAAAAAGCTCTCACATAAAATCACATCTCAACTCGAATCAGCGAACTAAACGGGATATTTACAAATTTACAAATTATCAAATTTTTACCTGAAAAATAAAAATAAAAATTTAATATTTAATTAGATTTTGTCTTGTTTATTTTTAAATTGAGAAAATAACTTAACTTACATGTATTAGTCTAAATTTTTATCTCTTATTATTGATTAATATCTTTTTAATTAATATAATAATTTGACTAAACAAAATATTATTCAAAAGTAAGAGTAAGTAGTAAAAATCCAGATTCATATACTTTAAGATATATTTATCACTTTTCATCCTTTAAATAACTAGCTAGCTACGGCAATTATCAACTTACATCTCATATATATGTTTTGAAACATTTTAAGCTTGAACCTATAGCTCACTTATGGTTTAAAGTAATCAATTCTCATTAGTGTAATAACTATTTTTTTTTTCTTTGGAGAATCTAACAGTGTAACAGTAATAAGTAATAACTACTAGTAATCTCTTTCAACAACAACAAAACAAAAAAAAACAAAAAAAAAACAAAAAAAAAACAAAAAAAAAAAAAACTAAACCTCTTTCACAAATTAAATTTGAACCATATGGCTTCAAAGATATAGCAAGCTATACAAAATATAATAATCACGTGAACTGTCAACTAATCAGGTCGATAGAAGTCTTTTAACACCAAATTTAAGTGCTCAAGATCAAAGTTAATAGTTTATGATCCCTCCCCTAAAAAATGGATAATTCTAGACTCCTCTATTTTATTTTATTTTTTTTTAAAGAAAATTCTACGATATGGCACATTGTTTTTTCCTACCAGAAAAGTAATTTTTTTAACATTAGATTAAATTTAATAATCTTACAAGTGTACAGATTAAGAATATACAACACAAAAGTAATGCACCTGTAGATCAAATTGTTAAAATTTTATTGAATAGTTTAAAAAACCTCCTTTATCAACAGGGCAAAACAACATGCATCAGTATAGAATTTACCCTTTTTTTTCCTCCTACTCTTCTCATTTTTATCTCAAATTCCCCTTTGTATTATCATTTTAATCTTAAAGACAAAAGTTTGATAAATTGACAGATTTGCTAAATTGATAGGTGGTTTTAAATTTTCATGATATCGGTTTAAATTGACAAATTTGCACAAAATTGTGATACGTCCTAGAAAGAAAAATGACTATGATCTTTGTCGGGGTCCAATAGATTCGGAGGGTATGACTTGGCAGAGTGTGTACGTGCAAGTATTTGACTCGGTGGTGGCGGTTCCAACATGGCCAAAGTACTTAAAGGGCATTCGAAGTAGATGACAATGGTAGGACCTCTGACAGTGGTGTGGTTCGCTTAGGCCCAAATTAGGTTGAAGAATATGTGTTCTAAGACCCTCTTTGTTGCCAAAATCTTAAAAATACCCTTATAAGAAAAATGTTAGAAAATCCAAAAAACTAATAATGAAGAATGGTGAGAGGAGTGATCACGTAGTTGATGGAGGAGTGACTCGAGAGGTGGATAAGGTTTTTTGATGGAGAATGGCTCCAAAAGCAATTCTCGGGCTGTTTTGGAGGCTTTGAATACGTAGTTTCGTTGGTGGATAATGCGCTGATGTAGAAAAATGAAACGGAGGAATCTGGTGAAAGAACTCCGAAAGTGAATGCATGTTGTTGTGAGAGCGTGGAGACCGTTTGGAGCACTCCCTCCAACGGTAGACGAGAGTGGCTATGAGGTTGGAGGCTTGAATACGTCCGGAAAAGTGTGAAAACAACTTTCAGAACGCTCTCAGGTGGTGTTAGAAGAGAATTGAAAAGTGTCCTTGATGAGTTTTAAAGGAAGTCAACGCTTAGAAACTATGGAGTTCCTCGAGAACTTGAAGAAGGCTTCAAGTCTTTGTAGCAAATGACTTGAAGAAAACACTTAGAAAGAGATTTTGAAGTGAATTCTCAAGAGTTTCAGTACCCAAGAAAGTGATAGTGAAATTTGATGTATTGATCTAGTGTGCAGGTGTGTTTGCGTAGAAATGAAAAAGGTGAAGGGGTATTTATAGGAGTAGATGGGAGTGCTTGACAGCTGCTCTGATGAAGGTCTGAGCACTCATTTCTGTTTGGAGGAAGACTACCAGAGGGCTTTCTTGGTTTGATAAAGAGATGGTCTGAAAATGGAATGGAAGAAAAGATGGCGGGCTGTCGGAGCATCCCATTCGGAGGAAATGTGTCAGATAGCTTTCTAAGTTTGACAAAGAGACTCACCGAAAATGGGATGCAAAGTTTCTGAAAATTTACTATGGCGACGTTCTGATGAAGTAAGGCATAAGTCATTCTGTTTGGAGCAAAATCTCAGCTACCTTGTCAGAAGAGGCAAAATGACACCTTAGAAGTGTAAATACTTGGAGGCCAAGTTCCGGATTTCGGGCTGACACAAAGTGACTTCAAACCTGAAATCTCTAAGAGTGTTTGACTCAACCAAGTGCTCTGAAGACTTTCTTCTTTGGGGGTCTGATCGCATGTCAAACCTTCGTTGGAGGATGTTTGTACGAAAATGACTAAGCAACCATTGAACTTACTCTGACAACAAATTGCTCCGACACCAGGTTGCTTCGAATGCAAATAAGTGCTCCGAATAGACAACCTGATACATAGAAGAGCTGGGAAAGCACACCTGACACAAGAAGTGCTCCTAGAGGCATGTCTGATTGGGAGAAAAGCCTTCGAATAAGCCAAAACTAATGGATTTATCATGCCTTTCAGTTGGAGAAAATTTTTGAAGGATAGGCTTAGGCTTTTGGCAATTCAAGAGCTGAAATAAAGGATTTTGGGCTTCCAAAGACAAAGAGAAAACTCTCTTTTGAATCCTTCATCATACATTCATGCTTAATTTGACTAATTCTGAAAAAACTCCCTAAGCGGGTTTCAAATTGAGTCAAATTAAGGACAAATGGGCCTATATGAATCGAGCCTAATTACGTCATGGGACGCAAAGGATTGGACATGGACCCTTAATGAGCATGGTACGAATTCATGTATCAAGGATCTTCAATCTTTATATTCAAGTGTGAGGGTTTTAAGTTACATAAACAAATATAAATTGGCTCATTATATTCTAGTTGTCATTGCTCTTTTTGTTATAGTTGTTTTTCATTTCATTTATTAGTTTTCTTAGGGTTGTTTTTACTTTCATTTTTATTTTTATTGTTTTGTTAGCCATTATAGTTGGTTTATGAACTTGTAGATGTGCCCTTCAAGTATTTGAACTTGGATCACATCTAGACAAATAGAAACATGCAACGAGCAATGATACGAAATGCACGTGGCATAAAAAGAAAAATTTGAGTACATATATAAATATTTTTAAGACAAACTAGAGGTGAAAGTTTGGGTTATTCGGCCCAACCCGACCCTAAATAAAAGAGTAACGGCCCAGTCCCGTCATAAGCCTAAAAGGTTTAGACCGATTCAGAATTTTATAAGGTATTTTCAAAAAAAAAATCTTTAAAAAGTAGACGTTTTTTTCGAGCAGAACATGGCGAATAAACTTTTAAACTCGAAATCTTAGCCAACCTAAACCTCCATAGTGGTGGGTCTCAGACCGATTTGTTTGCCTCTTCACAAACTTACAACTTTAAGACAAATCAATTCCCGTAAGACCTATAAAAACACACGTATAGGTTTAGTTACCGATCAGTAATTTTCTTCCTCTCAAAAAGAAAAAATAGAAATACGGTTGTGGGTATTTTCAAAACCTGGATTCTATAGGTGAAATTGACAATTACATCTAATATCATAAAAAATAAAGGAAAAGAAATTAAGATTTTGTTCATTTCACCAATTCAAATTTTATTACAGTAAAAAATTTTAAAAAATAATAACATATATTTTTTTTACTATAATAAAAAATTCTTATATAAAATTATATTTTAACTTAAATTAAAAACTTAAATCTAATTTGTAGCAAACTAAACGCGCCTACATAAATCCGTGCAGAGCGTCACTTTTCCAAACTTTATCATCAATTGTGAAATGTAAACCTACCTACTCTCTCTCTCTCTCTCTCTCCAAGCATAATCATCGTCAATCTATGATATCCACTCGGTTTCTCTCTATAACGTTCCGAAAGATATATTTATAGAAAGAAAAATTGAAAAGAGAAGCCCCACTAAATTGAAAAATTTTCCTTTGCAATTTGGACCTCTTCCCTCACATCAATTTTTATTTTTTTATTTTTTCTGTTAACAGTCCACACCAAAAAAAGGAGACAACTTCAGAATTCAGAACATCTATTTTTACATTATGTCCTCCTTTGCTCAAATCATCCCCAAAATCCGGACTCTCTTGATCTTTGTAAACCCTCTTTTCTTCATCATCCATTCCCATATAATTTATTCCTAAATTAGACAATTTCCTTCTCCTCCTTTTTTTTTTTTTTTTTTTGCTAATCAAAAGAAACCCCGTTTCAGTAAAGACACTACCCACCTTATTCGCCTATATTTCTTCTCTTTTTAAATATACATTGCAAGAAAAGATTTTTCTTTTTTCTGGGTTCGCCTATTTTTCCCTCTCCATATTCGCTTTTCTGGGTCTGAGGAGTTGTTTGAATTTTCACATTGAGCCCACCTGAGGAAAATAAAAAAATAAACAATTTTTTTTTTTTTGAGGGAGTATTTTAGTTTTGTTACAGAAGTTCAAGTTCCTTATGGCAGCAGCCAATTATATTGTTTATCTACATGTGAGATTTTGGTGATATGCTGAGTTTCCGGCTTTTCTTCCATGAACTTTTGAGGTACCCATTTGAGAACAACAAGGTTGGTACTTCGTAACCTCTTTTCTTTTGTTCTTTTTGTTATTCAATTCCAAACTTTTCTAACATAAACAATAACATTTTCATGGTCTTTAGCTGGTGGGTTTTTGACCTTTTCTTGCTTAAAACAAAGAAGATCAGCCTTTGATCTGCCACAAGAAGCAAAAGAAAATATGTACGGAGCTCAAAGCAAAAGAGACCTTGCCTTAGAATTCCAATCCCAAATACCAATTCTGAGGCCAAGCATCCATGCCAGGAGGGCCAATCTGACTGTGAAGTTCCAAGACCTTTATGGGTTCACAGTAGAAGGGAATGTGGATGATGTGAATGTGTTGAATGAGGTGAGAGAAAAGGTGAGGAAACAAGGAAGGGTTTGGTGGGCATTGGAGGCCAATAAAGGTGCAAATTGGTACCTGGAGCCTTCCATATCAGAAGGGATTGCCTTGAAATCTTCTCTCAAATTTTCCACTCTGGCAAATGCCATTACCTTGAAGAGGCTTATTAGGAATGGAATTCCTCCACTTCTTAGGCCCAAGGTTTGGTTTTCCTTATCTGGGGCTGCGAAGAAAAAGTCAACTGTGCCTGAGAGCTATTACAATGATCTCACAAAGGCTGTTGAAGGGAAAGTCACACCTGCAACTAGGCAGATTGATCATGTAAGCCCCTCTGCCCATCTTGGTTTATTTGATAATTGTTTTTGCCAATTTAGACTTTGAAGATATGTGGTCAAAATTTGGTGATGAATGGAATTGGAATAACTTTTATATCAGTAGTTATGGTTTCCTTGTTATTTTTTATTTTTATTTTTATTTGAATATGTTTGGCAGATTTGTCGTTTGGACCATGTTGATGACTCTGTATCAAATCCATTTTTGCAAAAGTTTCTCTCTTTTTTTTTTTTTTTTTTTTTTTCCCTTTTTTTAAAAATTTTTTTTTTTTTTTTTTTTTTTTTTTTTTTTTTTGGTTCTGAAAGGTTGTGTTTGTCTTTCTGGTGTAAAATTCTGTTAGCTATGTCTCAGAACCATCCAATAAAGGAAACTAGTATTTGTGTTGCATTGAATATTCTAGTGGGATCTGATCATAAAAATGACTACAATCACGGACGTATAATCTTGCGGACAGAGAGAAAGTAGCATGCGACTGGCCCAGTCATAATGTCAGATCTTGAAAATTTTTTTGTGTAGAACTAAAAGGCAAGAATCAACAATGTCATTAAATTGCTTTTACAATTAGGGCTTGCTTGGGTATATCTGTTTGTTAGAACTAAGAAATAAGTCAGGAAAGACGGCATGGTTTAAAAATTCACATAACTTTGCTTGTTGTCGAGATTTGGTAGTGGCCAAGTCAAGCAAGTTTTGGGGTTGTCAATATGGTGCGAGTAAATGATGGCTGAAGCTAAACCAGGTCTTTTTCTCCCTTCAACATGAGGGTTTTATGTGGCCTCTTTAATTGTAACGTAAGATAATGTGCTTGTTATGGTTCATTCTTGTGGATTGAAGTTGAAAATTTTCATGTTTTATGGTTTATGTCTTTTCGATGTATTTGTGATATCTTATGCTGCTTAAAGTTCTTCCACTTGTTCTCCTTAATTTCCTCAAGTTTTTCTTCTTATTGTTGTTCATTTTGTAAGTTTCTTCAATTTCTCATTGAGTTCTAAATCACACGTGCAGGACCTTCCACGGACCTTTCCAGGTCACCCATGGTTGGATACTCCAGAGGGCCATGCTGCTCTGCGACGTGTTCTTGTTGGGTATTCTTTCCGTGATTCCGATGTAGGCTATTGTCAGGTATACTTCTTCATAAATCTTTCAAAAGCTATTTAGATTCTCGGTTTAGTTATTACAGACAAAATTATATACCCTTTTTAATTCTTCCCAACCCAAAAAATATTCCGCTTATCATGCCCTAGAACCAATATTGATCTTCTATATTAACATTTGATATCATTGGTGCAGGGCTTAAATTATGTTGCAGCATTGTTGTTGCTTGTAATGAAAACAGAGGAAGATGCATTTTGGATGCTTGCTGTCCTCCTGGAGAACGTTTTGGTTAATGACTGTTACACAAATAATTTATCGGGATGCCATGTGGAACAAAGAGTTTTCAAGGATCTACTTGCCAAAAAATGCCCTAGGTATTTTTACCTTTCATTTACATGGCCATATCTTTTTTCCCCATTTTCTATTTTCTTGTTGGTGTCTCTGAAAAACTGGAAGACAAATGCAGGATAGCCACTCATTTGGAAGCATTGGACTTTGATGTTTCCCTTGTTGCCACTGAGTGGTTTCTTTGCCTCTTTTCTAAGAGTTTACCTTCAGAGGTTAGATTAGTGGCGACTATCTCTGTTCAAATTGAAATTTTAATGTTGTTCTGATGACTTACAGTTCTTCAATGGTGCTTTTTTCGTGTTTCTAGACAGCTCTTCGGGTATGGGATGTCCTTTTCTATGAGGGAGCAAAGGTGCTATTTCATGTGGCTTTGGCATTCTTTAAGGTACTGAAAGCTTTTCAACCGTCAGAACTTTGCATCATTATAGGAACACAATATTAATAAGCTTCTTAACTTGTGATTGAAAAGGAGATCTAAATAAGGCATCACTTTAATTGATATTGTGATCTCCACTTGCAGATGAAGGAAGACGAGTTGCTTTTAACCCATCATGTGGGTGATGTAATTAATATTTTGCAGAAAACTACTCATCATCTCTTCGACCCTGATGATCTATTGACGGTAATAAAATTTTTCACCAAGTTTTCTCTTTCATTCTATAGTTTTTCATAATTCTCACCCTTTCTCTGCTTGTGGGTATAAACAACTTTTGATGCTGAGACACGACATAACATGAATTTGAAGTTGACGATACACATTTATTTGGGATTCATCATTGCTGAATAGTAAATAATCTTACAAAAGTACAATTGAAAACCACTATAAAAAAGTATAGATGAGGCCTCAAAATTTACTAGTAATAAAATGATTTATCATTTTACGAAGTTTTGAACATGAAAATCGCGTGAAATGACGACTCATTCTCCATACACACACCCGTGGCCCTTTTTGCTCCTGTACTTGAACCTGTGAAATTCTTCTTTCCTGGGATTACTTCTTCTTATTATCACTTTGAACGAAAAGGAGTTAATTGAATCATTCCGTTTTGTTAACCTTGCAGGTGGCTTTTGATAAGATAGGATCAATGACCACCAACACTATATCTAAGCAGAGGAAAAAGCAAGAACCTGCTGTGATGGCGGAGCTTGATCAGAGATTGAGACGGTTAAATTCGTTAAAATTGGACGACAAGTAGCGTTTTCTTTGTCAAGCTCATCAAACTGTAAAATGTCATGCATCCTCTAGATGCCTGTTGCCTTCTTAAGGAAGGGGCGAGCTTGAATTTGTGCCTTTACCAGCTTAAAGTGAGTGCCTGTTGTTTTTCAGGATTTTGTAGGGCATAAAAATGTAAATTTTTAATCTGTTACCATTTAACCTGGTTAAGAGACAATGCAAAACAGGGCAATGCCCTCTAATTTTTTTAATTATTGTTATATAGTGTACAATTATTATTTGAGTAGAAGCTAATTCTTATTTCCATCCTTTTGGATAATGGATTTTATAAACCGCAAGAGAACTGTTCGTGTTTATTATTTATTGTTCAAAAGAGTGCCTTATTTATTTGTCCGCTTTTATCAATTTTGGTGGCAACTATGACCAAGAAAAGTAGGAAAATGATTACATACTAGCTTCCGTTTGTAGATTTGAGCTCTCATGAAGCATATTCCAGGTTGCAATTCTAAATAACTAGCACAGTTCAACCATTTACACCTATTGCACTTGTAAATGTATAAACGTAAACGAGCTCTTTAAAGGTAGAGCTATAGCCTATTGGTAGATATTTATTAGTGGAATTTCAGTTGTCGAGTTTCGTTACAAGAAATTCAGAATTATTCTTTTAAAGTGTAATTTGAGTGTAATTTTTTAGTTGAATTTGAGTTATAACTTGAGTTGAAGTTGTAATTTGAATAAAATTGAGTAAAGTTGAATAAAATTGAAAGTTAAGAGAACGTGAACTTAAATAAAATTGTAACTTGAATTTAAATTTTTTTTGAGTTTTGTTGCAAAAGAACAATCCCTCAGTTCTTGTGCGAAACAAGCAGTTATGATCAAGATTGGTGATTTCCTGGAAACTATGCCTCCTTCCTGTGACAGTCGGATTACTGATCTGGATTGTGCACAATTTTCCAAATCCATCAGCGTACGTTCTTTCAACTTACCAACCCTTCTCCGCATTTTTGGGAATTCCAAACGCTTCGCGAAGCGCTTTGTAACATGTCGGTGAATGTAATGGGGGGGACAACTCCATGTCAATGCCACTTGTCAGAAGGAACAAAACCATCCCAGTTTGGCGGTATCAACTTCTCAGTTTGGCCCCTTTCCTCACATTCAATCCCATTAAGGCTATTCTTGCAACTGATATGAATGCCATCACCATAAAAAGAGCTTTGTAATACCTTGTCCTGAATACTTGCTCCAGTTCCTTCCGGTTCAGCTAAATCATTATAATCCAGAACATCATCCAATATGCTGGAGAGATCACCAGATGCATAGAGACTGGAACAGTCCTGATAGCAATCATATTTTTCCTCCATGAGATAGCTGTTTACGTTGTCGTTTCCCTCCACGTGCAGCGGCGCTTCCTGGAATACGTGCCTATGCCTTCTAGCTATCTCCTTGTAATTTGCACTCCAGTCACGGCGACTCCAAAGATACAAGGGTGGCGTCTTCAAGTTCCAATCCTCCAATTGCTTGTTATGCATGTCAACGGAACCAGGTAGATAAAATGACTGGGGAAAAAAAAAGTAAATATTGTAACTAGTCCATTTTAAAGTCTACACTCTATACATAAGGGTAGCAAATCACATCTCATAAAATTTCATGATTAGTTACTAGCAGATTACTTTTCCAGAGAGGAAAAAGAGAGAGAGAGAGAGTACCTTTCCTGATAGTATTACTTGATCCTCCCAAACTAAATCATACGGGAATCCTGTTTGGTCGAGCCTGGTAAAGCAGAGAGAGAGAAATATATATGAGATAGAGAGAGAAGAGGAGAAAGAAGTCAACTACAGGCACTCACCGTTTGGTTTCCTTTGGGACGATTAGGATGAGGAGTTTTGGTCTGAACTCCAGGGCCTTTCTGATGAACCTGTTTGCCAGAGATGCTTTCACTCCGAAAGGAGGATTCAGCCCCATGATCTACTTGAGAGAGAGAGAGAGAGAGGGCTTATAAGTATGAGACAAGCACCTTTTCTATACACGTAAAGGATTTGGGTGTTACCAGCTGAGAGCCATCGGGTAATTCATTTAACTTGACGCTCATCCAGTCTCTTTGCTCAAAGCTGAAATCGTTCTACAACAATAAAAGGATGTAGTATGTATGTGCAACTAAAAGACAGTATTCCAAGCGAGAGAATAGAAGGAAGAATGGAAAACTGCTGAGATGTTTGTCAGTACTCAAAACTAAGAGATACTTTGATGTGGAGATGAAGGTTGTCAGAAAAGAGATGCCAACACCAAAAATTCCTTTTTTTTTTTTTTTTTTTTTTTTTTCAAAATTTCACACAAACACAATACACCCCAGCATTACAGCAGAGAACATGGTCACATAAAGAAGAAATCGCATCAAAAGAGAGAAACACCACAAAAGGTTTTAAGGATCGTTGTCTAGTGTTGAAGACTCGAAGATTACAGCTATTAGGTAACCAACTTAGTGCAACATTGGAGCTTAGCAAATATCTTATCCTCCCTCTAAAAGGATAGAGTTTAAAACAAATGAGAATTAATACCAACAAGTTGACAACCACTAAACCATACAAAGAATTATGCTGATCCTTGCAAAATAGTAATAATCATCCACGATTAAGCATAAAAAGATTCACGTTTTCATATTCTTCAAACACACAAATGGTTAGCTAATTTCGAATTTATCCCCAATTCTTTGGTGTACAAATAAATTTACTGATCAACTGACAGAAGCCTTTCTTTTGAAACTTACTGGGCTCTCCTCATGAATCGTTCTGTCATTTCATCTGACAGAAGTCATTTCTCTCACTAAATCCTTGGTATTAGGAAGTTTACTGAATTAAAGGTATCTAAACAAAGAATCTTTACCCACATCATTAATATTTTAACAACATAGTCATCCTAGAAGTAGTCCTGCTTAAAGGAATTGGATCCATCTTACAGTTGCTTCTAAGAGGCGGTTGCTTCTAAGAGCGTCTCCAAGGGAGCTCTCTAAATTTTAGCTAAATTCTAGCTAAAATGGCTAGAAAACTATTTTAGCTAGCAACTTTTTAGTGAGTCAGTCCAACCATATTCTCTATTTTAGCTAAACATAGATTATTTTAATATTTATTGAATTTAAGATATATCTTTATTGAGTTTAAAAAAGAACCTTTCCATTTATTATGGTTGGAAGAATAAAATAATACAAAAAATGAAATGGCTAGCGTCTCCATAGCTAGTGTGGAATGCATTCTCTAAAATAGCTAACCATTTAGCTAATGGTTGGAGTGGAGAAAAGCTAAAAAAAATGCTAAATCGTTAGCTATTTTAGTTAAAAACATGAAATGACTAGCGTGATTGGAGTTGCTCTAACTGCAATATCGGAGTATAGAGGCATTTGACAGTGTAACTACTATAAACGAACTCGAGAATGTCTGCGATTGGCGTCTTCCAAATTTTATTTTTATTTATGAACTTGTCCGCAGAAGGTAGAGAGACGAGGAAACTACAATAGTAAGATAAAGGTCTACCTTGGCTATCAAAAGATCATAATTTTTGAAGAAGCACTGTTTCCCTGTATTTTCAAGCTTTTCTTTCATCAGGAGACTGAAATCATTGGAACCGCAACAAAAATCAACTATCTGTTGAAGGGAAAATGATAGTAGTCACTTTAGAGATGATACTAATAAAATTAACAACATTAGCTCGATGATGATGCATTTTCAGAGGTGAAAACAAAGGAAATGCATAGTTACGGGTCTATTTCATCAAGGTCCACGCCAATCAGATACATCACTTATCCACAGAAAGGATGCCATAAATTTCTAAAGTGAAACAACCAAACTAAAAAAACTCCTTACTGTATCTCCATCTTGCACATAGCAATGAAGCCTGTCAACAACCTGTGCACAGTTTATTTATGCGATTAGCCTCATGACCAGACTAACAAAGAAAATTATACAATTTACTATATTGTCCAGACCTACAGTAGAGGGATATTTCTAAGTTCCCAAAACCCTGAACAGGCGATTGCAAAAAGTAAAATTGCTTGTCATGAAAAAAAAAAAAAAAATCATTTACCTCTTTAAGCTTGTCAACTTTTGTGAAATGACGACCAAAAGATGTGTAACGCATGCCATGAAGAAAAGGTGCAAGATAGATGCTAAGCTTCCTCTGCAATGACGTATAGAGAAAATATTTATGCAGTCCACATAGAAAAAAAATAAAAGAAACTAACACAAGTATTGAGTAGCATACTAATAAAACTACTACGTCTAGGTCAAAAAAGTGTGAAACTTCTAAAAAGCAAACTATTTTATTAAATCCTAGAAACATAAAAAAGATGATGTAAAAATAACACGACATACATCGTGCAATTAAAATTATAAGTAAAAACAAAACAATGACCTAAAGAAGCCAAAATTTTCTTCCTAAGACCAGTGTTCTCCTTATGCAACTTGTTTACAGTTTTTATTTTTTTAGCAAAAAATGGTTGTTCTGAAAAATGGAAGAATAAAGGTACAAGATCATTAGCATAGATAAGAGTAACAACTCGTAAGTGAAAGAGAGAAAGAAAAGAAGAAAAGAACACCCAGAAGATCAACAGATTTGTGAAACATAGATTTTGCAAAGAAAACTTGATTGTAGATAAAGTGGTTTTGAACCTTCCATTTAAAGATTTGCGCAAGAATCTCTGGTTCACAAACAGCTTTTGCATCCTCAACACTACATCCTTCACGTAGCTTCTTTGAGGCTGTTCGAATAGCCTGCAAGTGTATTAAGAGTTTTAGATAAAAAGATAAGCAAAACCACAATCTTAATAGTTGTAAGCCATAATTACCATGACAGAGCCCTCCACTTTTCCTGTTGTAATGGTTTTGTCCAGTAAGTTTCCGGAGAATAAACCACAAGTAGCTGGGAGTTGCTGCGCTTTTGTGAACTCTTCATGATTGAATGAAGAGGTAGATTCTTCCATTAGAGCCAAAATTCTTTATACCAAATCATGCCAATAAAAAACAATAAAGCCAGGGCATTATTCTGTTGAACTGTATGATTACAATCTGTAAATTCAGTAAGAAATCTTGTATTGTTGAAACAAGGAACAAGGTCAGTAATCACCGCTTTTCCATTTCAGCCTGAACTGAAGATGGTAACTTCTTTTCCTTTTTAATATCATGCTCTTCTGTAGCTTTTTTTCCACTGGCACTAGCTATCGGCCACTTGGACTTTACTGGGTAAGTCTTTAAGCTAATTGATGAGGTATTCTGCATTGGTAACTTGCGTTCAGTTGTTGAGAAGAAACGATGTGGAGCATGTCCAATGTTTTTTGTTGAAGATTTTTTTACTCCATCATTTGTATTTGGCTTTGTCAACAGACCAAAACCTGGCCCAGCACTTCTTTTCCTGATATTTTGTGTTGATTGACCAGTAATGAAACTACAACCGACCTTTTCAAACTGTTTTGGATGCTTAACTACTTGCCCTTTTGCAGCTAAAGTTTTGGATCCGTTAATTCTCATTGAAACTGTAGCCCTCGGCTTGCTCGAATGGGGCCATGAACTGTGTGACTTATGTTGTCCTTTAACATCAGGAAATTTCAAATGATCCCTAGCTGGAGTCTCTATTTCTCTAATAATCTCATGGTCCCTGGTCAATATAATTAACAATCCGCACAGCAAAATGTAATGTGACTTCAAAAGCTAACTTCAAGCAGACACAATGACACATGTCTTCAAATGAACTTACAACTTACATGCAATACATCAGTATCCGATTAGGAAGTAGACCATCCCAAGCCCTTTGCATAATGTTTCTATCACGGTCCTTCTCAAAAGTAATGGTCCTGAAAATTGATCCAGGGAACCAACCATCATTATTAACCAGATGTCCAATCGTTTCAAAGCATAACTTCATATTACTATCAATGCTTGTAACAGAAAAGTTGAGTTTTGAAGTGCCTGGGTAAGCATTTCCTGTGATATGCCTTTGGACACCGTCGACAGATTGCAAACTGCAACTCATGGACCTTCTTGTTCTCACCTTGCTTACAAACAAAACACTTATGAACAGGACAGGTAAATGATTCCCCTGCAGCGATTCTGTTCTGAAGTTCTTCAGCTTGACTTTTATTAGCTGGTTGGAGTAGTTTTGCAACACATTGAGGATGATAGAAATTTCCACAAGTTGCAGAAATACAAGGAAAGACCTTACATGCAACAGATAAACACCAAGTTGAGAGATTTGGAATTTAGTTCTGAACTAATTAGCCAATGCTATTGTGAAAGTACTGAAATCTGATAAGCAATAAGCTGGAGTAACAGCAGACAATAAGATTTGATAGTTAACTATTGTTGTAATTATAACCCAAAGATAATACTACCATGAAATTACATCCAACAATTAACAAAAAGAGCCTTAGAAAACTTTTTCTTCTAATATCATGAACCAATGAGTTCAGAAACTACTCTGATTTATTGAGTCAACCATATTGTAAATTTCATGAAAACCTATATAAGAGACCGGAAAATTATAGTAACAAGGTTGTTCCAAAAATCTCTACTATTGATATGAATGCCTTTTTTTTTGGCATTTAAAGGGCACAAGAATAGCTTATCTAAATAAATAAATAAATAATACCCTAGAGAGGCATTATGATCCAGTAACGTTTCGCAGGTGATGAATGTATTCTCTTTTTTTTTTTTTTTTTTTTTGGTTACAGTTATAGTAGTCTGTCTCTGTTCATGATATTGCTCAGAGAGAGGAACTCCTTTATAACGTCTTTCGCCAGATTTCTCCTTGTCAGGGGTAGTAACTTGATGCAGTTCTTTGATTTGTATATATTGAAAAACCAAACATTTGCATTGGTAGAATAATGTCTTTAGTCTTATATATTCAAAATTTCAAATAAAATTCAGATATTGTAATTTAATAGAAATCCATCAATAATATGCTTCATCAAGTTGCAGTTATACACTGATATGTTCTTATCTTTCCTTAAAAATGATGGCATGTTCTTAACCCTCCTATGGTATTTTTGGAAGATAAAAGTGCCCCAGGCAATGCATCGATGATGGTATACCTTAGCCCAATCAAAGAAGTGCTTCGAGCAACTAAGAAACTAGTGTCAAAAAATTTACCTCTGCACTCAAGGAGTTATCTGAAGAGCCCAACTTTCCACATACAAAGCATTGATGCTGCATATATTTGCAATTTGCACACAAAAAGGTTGGAATTGCCTGCATATGCTCAAAGTTAATTATAGGCGCAAGTAACTGGAAATTGCAAACGAAAAATGGAAAAGAGAGCATAATTTGACACATTAATCGAAACCATCAGAACACATACTTTAACTTGAGCATCATCATATCCAAGAGATTCGCAGGTATAACCACCAGCATCTATAGTTGCATGGAAGGATCGCATGCATCTTCCTTGACAACTGATATGAAATTGCAATTTAATCCAACATAAGAGAAGAACTGCAAAAGCAAAAACAAAAAAAACAAAAAAACAAAACAAAACTAGTCCTAAGACTAGGGCCAGATTAGGGTCGCCTAAATACTTGACTTACGCTTTTAGGAACCTAAACAATGTACCAATAAGAAACAAGTCTGTCTAAGAAAACCATACTGAAAGGAGGACTTTAAAATAGACAGCATACCACACTATTTCACCACCATTATCACATATTGTGCAGACATGATCATATAACTCATCATCTTCATCAAAACATTCACCATCATCTTCATCAACGTTGTCCATATCAACTATAAACTTTGGTTTCTTTTTTATTTGTACATCCTGCTAAACCAGCAGCAAAGGGACCTCAAATACAGTCATAGGCACTGAAATGCGATGAAGACAAAGCAGCAAAGTAAAGTGTAAATTGACCTCATCAAAAGCTGTACCATTTCCAGGCTTCTCCATATATGTAAGCAGATACTGAAACGTATTCAGAGAAGGAAATCATTAGTAAATGCAATATGAAGCATTGAATAACTTACTTTTGTTCAAGATAATTAGATGTAGCTTTTAATTTAAACACGATTGAATAAAATTTTATGCATCCCAGAAACAAATAAAAGCCATAAGAGAAACTTTGTTGTAAACTTTTGTTCTTTCTGGGAATAGAGAAAGAACTGGATGAACCTAATCAACCTGTGTCGATCTTAAAAATATAATGAAGTAGATCTAGGTCCAAACGACACAGTTGCGCCATTGAATCAATCTATGGTATGATCAGATAGAGTTGAGACCCTCCCAAAGGTCTTTTAGTAGGAGACAAAATGGCATGGCCATCTCGACCTAAATTCTTTTGACAATGATTTCTTCAACTTGATTTATGAGCCTGCAACGTTTTGGTTCAAATGACTTGCAAATTGATCTTATATTTCTAAATTCCGGTACTAAAAAAATCTAAACTCAAAGGATGAACAAAAAGTAAAATGGTCCCTGTTAGCTTGGTGAATGTTAAAACTCTAAAACTTTACAACATAAAATCAACAACAACCATGCATTTCGCCAAATCTTTATCCCTTCTAACAGCTTCAGTAATTAACGCAATGTGATCCAACAAATCCTTTCCAGAAGGCTCAACCTCAAATGAGCTGCAAGAGACACAGAATCATCACTATAAACAAGCAAAATAGCACATAAGAAAATCACACAACCATATACAAAAAAACGCAAACCTAAAAACTCTAGTCAAGTAGTTCCACAAATCCTTTCCTAATGCCTCAGGACTCTTCTTCAAGAAATGAAGCCAATGAAGGGTGACAAAAACCGTCCTGATCGTATTCTCGAAACTCTTCCGTGGCTTCTGGAGTGCTATCCAATTCATGTCTTTCGAAAGAACCGAAATCTCAGGCTGCACAAAAGAGAGATCAAACTTCCAAGCTATGACCCTCTTGAAAACCTTCTGAAGTCCGTCGTCCTCAGCGGTGGCAAGCAAGAAAACCTGTCTTCCTGATTGAACCAGGCTCTCATTTGGTCCCCATTGAAGAGGCAAAGTAGTGAATGAGACAGGCTCTTCCACATGATTAACAAAATGGTAGTTTGTGACACATTTTGGCACAATCTCACCCTCTTCGTCTGACGATGCCATTAACAAACTGAACGAGTTATTCACAGAAAGCAACTTCTAATTAGTAAGAAACAAAAATGGATACTAATGAACAAATTATTCACATAAAACAGCTTTAATTATTAAGAAAAAAAAGGGTAAAATACTAAAGAACGAAATATTCACAGAAAACAACTTCGAAATATTAAGAAACAAAATTATAATATTGCTATTCATGGAAAATGACTTACAATTATTAACATATGAAAATATTACTGAACAAATTATTCACGGAAAGTGACTTCAAATTATTAAGAAACAGAATTGGAATATCACTGAGCAAATTATTCACGGAAAATAACTTCAAATTATTAACAAACAAAATCAGAATAGTAATTAACAGATTATTCATATAAGTTATCAATTATTAAGAAACAAAACTGGAATACGAACGAACAAATTATTCAAAGAAAATCCCCAAATGCAGACTGAAATCAAATTTCAAGTGGTTCAAAATTCAAAAAACACAAAATATTTATAAAGTAAAGCTTATTCAATTTGTTTTATTCGCTAGAGAACAATAAATCTTGGTTCTAAAAAGAAGACCGTCAGATTTCTCGGCAACCAAACACATTATACAGATTTTCGCCAAAAAGAACAAAAAAAAACAGAGACTGAGGAGGTTCAGTTCACGGGAACATTCCCGACTCTGCATTACCAAATATGGAAAGAGAGCTTGTAACTGATTCCAAATGAAAATGTGAGAAACTGATTTCAGAACTTTTTTCTTTTTTTTCTTTTTTTGGTTGAGAAAAGAAATGAAAATTTTCTCTTCGTTTTTTTTTTTTTTTGTTTGGGTTTGATTACCAGCTAGCAAGAAAAGTAGAGTGGGTTTGTGAAGAAGGAAGACCGACGACGAGAATGACAAGACTTCTTCTCCTCACTCACTCACTACTTGTAGTAATGGTACGGAAAAGGTGCGACAAAGGAAAAACCGTACACACGCTATAAGTAACCGTTCTTGGGCAAATTCTCTCACGCATTTTTTGCTTTTTTGCATTCACCCCCTTGTGCTTTTCAAACTTTAGGATATTGGTCCCTGTACTTTATATCTTGATAATTTACTGCTCTTACTCTGAAAACCGTTGCAAAGCTGACCAAATTGATTATTCCGGTGAACTTTTTAGATGGTTTGCACCATGTGACTTGCACATGACCGTTTCATGAAGGTAGTTTTCCTCATTTTTCTTTGAATTGGTCCCCATTTCCTTCCAGAAAATAAAAGAATATGGGTACAGTTTTGAAGCAAAATGACTAAGGGCGCATTTAAAAGATATACTCAAATTCTGATTTTTTATTTTGACATTTAAAATTAAAATTTTTTATGAGAGAAAAACATTATAGCATAATTAATTATTTTGAGTTTGAATATATGAAACAAACGAGCTCTAAATCTGTTCTCATTAGATAATCACATCCAAGACACTTGGTGCAAATTGTCTAAAAGTTTAACATAATTGTTAGTTTGACCAGCTTTGCAACAGATTTTAAAGTTAGAAGATAAATTATCAAGATCCAAAATTAAAGAGCAAATACGTGAAATTTAGGGAATTCATGCAAAAAAAACTTCCATTTTTTTTTATTGGAGTCAAAATCTATCTTAACTCCAAATCAACTAAATTGATCTCTTTCTCTCATTCAAACTCTGCCTTCTCTCTCTAAGAATTTTAGTGAATTGTGATGAAATGCGTAAAAGAGTGTCTTTTTCTTTAGTGCTAGCTGGTATTTATAGATTTCTCTAAAGCTCATCCTGCTATCGTTTTCCATTCTGTAAAATGACTTTGTTTTGTGACGATTCATAATTGCTCCCCACAGTTTTATATTTTGTCTTTGTACGTCTATTATTTGTCAAATTGAAGCGGTAATTTTTTAGTTTTCTTTCTCTTCCGTTCTATCTCCAAAGAGTAATTTATTCAGGTGTTTTCTTTTCTTCTATAAATTGTTTTAAGTCGTTCTGGTAGAAATGAAAGAAACATAGATGAAATAAAATATGTAACAAATAGAAAAGTGTAATGATAGAAAAAATATCAATTTTTCCTTAGATTGACAAGTGTTTGCGACCAAAGATGAAGAACAATGTGTTATTTTTGTTCTCATCACCATCTTCAAACACGCCGTAGCTAAATATACTGCAATACTTATTCTATTGGCGTAGTTGTTTTTGTTCCTTTTTTTTTTTTTTAAACCACATACCACTTAATTATAAGTTTGATCATGTGTTAAAACACGTGATCTTTTTAAAAATTAAGTTCATTTTAAAAATAAAAGGGAAAACAATATTAAAAATGTAAATCCAGGTGGCACACTTAGAGTGGTGTCAAGAAGCTTAGGTGGGATTAGTACAGGTTATGCGATAAGGGTAGTTTTGTCTTTATCATTTGTAACAGTTTCAACGTTTTGTTAAAACAGATTAAAAAAGCAGTTTTCTCTATTCTTCGATAGAGAGAGTTCCAGAGAGAAAGAAAAAGGTAGAAGTTTCTGGGTGCTTTGGGACTAGAGAGAAAAAATCTAGTTGATGTACTGTACAGAGATTTGTTTTTTCTTGGTATTCTAATTCCATTGATTGAATAAAGCTTGAGAGGTTTTTTTCCAGAAACGTGGTTCTCTGTTCTTGGTGTTTCAATTCGTTGGCTTTGTATTCAATTGTTCATATTTCTCTGGGGTTGCTCGTGATTTCACAAAAAAAAAAAAACATAGAAAAAATTAAAGTTATTCAAGAGTTTTTGACCCAAAAAAATTAAACTGGAACATATTTAAAAGAAATTATTTTTACTTAAAAAAAAGAGAGGAAAAAAAGATGAGAAACAAGAAAAAGTTAAAAAGAATAAGAAATAAAAACAAAAGAGTAAAAAATAGAAGTGGACATAAAATAAAAGTAAAAAGGATATATTCACATGTGGCTAAAGAAAAACAGACTCTTTTATGTATGTTTATAAAAAAAACACATAGAAAAAGAATTAAAGTTTTTCATGAGTTTTTGATCAAAAAAATTAAGCAAAAATTTATGTAGAGGCATATTTAAAAGAAATTATTTTTAATTAAAAGGAAGAGAGGAAAAAGGATTAGAAATAAGAAAAATTTAAAAAGAATAAGAAATAAAAACAAATGAGAATTATAGTTAAACAAATGTAACATGAGTATTACATTTATTAAAAAAAACACAGTTCACTTAAATATAACATTAAAAAAAATTATAGTACAACACATGTAACATTGAGTATTACAGTTAAACACATCAATTGTTGCACACTTATGAACAATGTTACATGAGAATATAAAAAAAATTACATTTACTAAATTTGTATGACTGTCAGACTTAAGACTTTACCTATAATCTAAACATCTTTTGTAGCTTTATTATTGTGATTTGATTTGTTATGTTTAGAATTTGACGGGACGGGAAACGGAAGGATTAATTTTATAAATATCCCTTGAACTTTATACCTTGTTTTAACATGCTCTCTATTTTAAAATGTTGTCTACATTTATAAAACTAACAAAATAATGACATGACACTATTTATATTCTTATAAATGTCTTCTAAACTATTGATGTTAAGTCAACTTACCTCCAAATTATTACTTTTGTGTCAATTTATCCCTTAATTTTTTTTAAAAATTAACAGACAAATTAACACAAAATTAATAGTTTAAGTAGTATTTATAAAAAAAATACTGGGTGCGTTTAGAATTAGTTTTAAAATGTTTTTTTTTCAATAAAAAGTAAAAATGAGATTGTTTTGAGAATCATTTTAGGACTGATTATGAAATTGCATTTGGTTGATTTTTTTAAGAGATTGTTTTGAGTATAATAAAAAAGTGAAATCGTGTTTATTAATTAATATATTATAATATTATTGATAAGTACTAAAAAATAAAAACAAAAAAATAAAAATAACTTTTAATTATTTTCTAATTCTTTTATAAAAATCATTCTCACTATTTTCATTTTTAAAATATTTATTGAACAAACGTCATTTTATTTTTAAAATATTTATTAAACAAACGTTGTTTTATTTTTATTTTTATTTTTTACTTCTTAAAATACGTAAAACTCGTTTTTAAAAACAATTCTACACACACACACGGTTTTTTAAACCTCTTTTCATACTTTAAATAGGTGAAATAAACCATTTTTAAAATTCACAAAGAGATATAGCAAAATACAAATTTGAGGGTGCATTTTTTAAAATCAATCCGAATCGGAAATGTTTTAAGGGACAGAAATGGGAGACGAAATAAGCCAAAGCCAAATCTCCCTCCAACATCCAATCCCCCCTAACCGCCTCTTCCCCCTTCCCCTCACTCATTCACACACTCATAAAAAAAAAAAAAAAAAAAAAAAATTCGAGTCAAACATTTCCACCATTTCTACGGCTCAATAAACTCTCAAACCCACCAATTGAATTGAAACTGAAATCGATCTGCACCGAAAATGCCACCGGCGCGGCAATCGTGGACCATCGACCCGGACCTGGACGGAATCGACCTTGAATCCTCGGACTTCGCCGCCTCAGTCCCCCTCAAGAAGGTCCCCAACGGCGACGTCTTCGAGGCATCCCGCGCCGGCGACGTCGACCGCCTCCGCTACCTCCTGGAGTCCGGCGTCAACGTCAACGCGCGGGACCAGTGGGACTCCGCCGCCCTCTACTACGCCTGCCTCGCCGGACACCTCGACGCCGCCAAGATGCTGCTCGAGAGCGGCGCCATTTGCTCCGAGCACACCTTCGACGGCGATCGCTGCCACTACGCCGCCCTCAATTTGAAGGTCCGCAAGCTTCTCAAGGCCTTCGAGGCCAGGCCGCCCCCCTTGGGTCCGTTGCAGGCGGCGATGCGGGAGACCTTCCTCGGCTGCGGGGCTAATAGAGCGTATTTGGAGCAGACGGATTATGCTCAGTTGCAAATTTCAGGTGCGTTCTTCTTCCTTTTCTATATCTTCAGCGTTTACAAGATACTTTGTACTACAGCTAATTTGAAAAGCAATTTAAAAGTGATTGACGAATAATTCAATAGACTGCGACGACAATTTTGAGAAGTGGGTAAAAGATTGTTTCTCTGTGCACTTACTCTCATGTGTTGAGTTCTGTGTTAATCACTGTTGTATTGCTTTACTGAATAAGTTGTGTTAAACATTCTTTTGAAAGCATATTAGGTGCTCTAAAATCAATTTCAAATGGGTTCTCGGCTTTTTTTTTAGAAGTGATAAAGTTTGATGCTTTGTTTTGGAATTGGATGTATGTTTTTGGGATGTTGGTATTATAAGTAATTCGTATGAGAATTTTAGTGTTATGGTGAAGAATGATGTTTCCTAGATTATCTACTTTAATAGTTTAGTGAAGATCAGTTTACATTCTGATTATGGGCATTTTTATTGTGTTATTGCGTGAAACTTTGCATCCAATGGACAGTAAAGATTGGAGAGAAGGGATGGGTGGTTATCCGATTGAATCCTTTTCTACACAGTTTAACAATGGAATTTGGTGAAGTAATGGGAAGACTTTTTCTCGTCGTGGGTGGCAAACGCTCCCATGTGTTGTTATTTTAGATAGGAAACAGGCAGGCAAATGCTACAGCTTGAAGGTGTTCTTTATGCATATAAATTACAAAGCATTTAAATAACACACAACATGTTTCATCTTTTTCTCCTGGTACTTGACATGTAATGTTGTGGGTAGGTCCTTCATTGGGTTTGGCTTTCAATTCCAGCCACTTCCCACCAGATGCTGTTTTCCTTGTGCAAGGTAGACCCATTGAAGCTCACAGGGTGATTTTGAGTGTTCGATCACCATTCTTTAAGAGAAAGTTTGAGACTGATTGGAAAGACCGTAAAGAAGTAAGATTCGCAGGGGAAAAGTTGTCATATCCTGCTCTTTATAGCCTTATCCATTTCTTTTACTCTGACAGACTAGATATTGCAGTAGACGATATGGAAGATCTGGTGAGGATCTGCAAAGTATGTAAATGTGAATCTTTGCAAAGGGTTCTTGAGAAAGAATTGATTCATCAAAAATTTGCCGAGTACAAAGCATTAAGGGACGTAGACAACTCTCAGAAACGGTTTATTTTACAGGGTCTGTCCCTTCCTGAAAAAGACCGTCTTCCCAGTTCCTTGCATTGCATACTCCAAATTTCTCTTGCCAATTCAACCTTGGAAACTAAATTAGACAATAGTGTTGAAGGATTAATATCTCATGCAGATAGAATGCATATAAGTAATGTTGAAGATGATCTAGCTGATGTTTGCATCAAAATTGATAAAAAGATTTTTAGATGCCATCAAGTGGTTTTAGCATCAAGGTCAGAGTACTTTAAAGCTAGGTTATCACGGATGAAGGATTTTCTCGAAGGAAATGATGGGTTACCTGTCCATACCCTTCCATGTATTGAGGAACGTGATTTGAGCATGGAAGCATTTGAGAAAATGATTGAGTTTATGTAAGTGTGTACTTTTCTTATACAATTCGAAAGTCGTCGATATAACTCTTTGGCACAAAGGAATACCTTTTTGAATTCCGCATAACTGGAACTTCTTAATCTTGTTTTTCCTCTAGTTATAATTTGCCATATTCTCATTTTGAATGACCGAACAAGATTTCATATTTTTATCCAAAGTAATAATAACAACAACATTTCATATAAGTACTGCTTTAGCATCTTCAAAATTTTATTCCCATGCATTTTGCGATGCCTTGATTTATACAGGTACACTGATGGTTTGAAAGAAATAGACCCTGAGCAGGTATTTTATGTCGTTTAAAGGTGTTCCAATAGTCTCATTCATATTATTTTCTATTCTTCTGGTTCTGATTTGTAATAATTGTCAGGCTGAGGAAATGTTTGATGCTGCTTCTAGATATTTACTGTTTCCTCTTAAGCGTGCTGTAGCTGATGTGCTACTTCCACTCCTGGAAACGGTTTCACCAGCAGAACTGTGCCATTGGTTGATATTATCAGACATGTAAGATGCTTTTTTTGTCTATTTTAAAGTCTCTTTAAATTTTCTATGTTACAACTCTGCCAACCAATCTAAGCATGCGTGCTTGTATATATGTAAAGAAATATTATTCTCTGATCATGTGGTGTTAATGTTCCCCTAAGTAATTACTTAGAAATTCCCAAATTCGTGAATGGCATCTTTCTGTCTGAAGTATAGGTAAACTGGCCGGTATTTATTTTCCCCATAAAAAGTCCAGCTATTAATATAAAGCTCTTAGATTTATAGTGATGAGTCATGACTACACTTATTTAGCTGCATAATGAATTACCAAGTAATCATTATCTCTTGATATATAGGTATGGTGTTCTGAAGATACGGGAGTATTGTCTAGACGTGATAGCTTGCAACTTTGAGACATTTGCCGAAACTCGTGAATTTCGAGCAATGCTTTTGACACTGCCACCACCTTCTGGAGACGACTCGCTTCGCACAACTGCTCCGAGTGCTCCAGGAGCTGAAGTCAACACAGACCAAGCCAATCTGCTTGATGATTTACGAGAGAAGTGGCTTGAAGCTGAAGCTGCTGAGCTTGACAAGAGAGATGAAAGTGCATTACTTTTTGATAAACGCCTTGAGATGCTTATGGTTGTTGCGGAGCAGGAAAAATCTAATGAAAATTTAACTGACGAGATTCACGATGACTCTAGAACAATAGGATTCCATTCAGCTGCTGTTTTCATGGCAAATGAAGAATAATAATGTACCTAGGTTTGTAGACAATTTTGTTCCGTCCCAAATGTATAAATAAACACGAGCTTTTCCTTATGCCTCGTTCACTTCGCGGATTCGAGTTTTCAATTCGAGCTGAGATATGATATTTTCTGAGAGATTTTCACTGTAGCAGAAAAAGTTAGATGTGATATTTTCTGAGAGCTTTTTACTGTAAAAACTTAAAACTGAAAACTCGAATCGGTAAAATGAACGAGGTCGTAGTGTGGCAAGGTTTCCGGATGGAAAATTGAGTGTCTCAGAGTGCTTCAGTTGGGTTTTTGTAACTTTAGTTACTCGAGCATCCTCAATTGCATTCCATTTTTTATTTATAACAATAAAATGCGTGGTTCAATAATATGCTTCTTTTGATGGTTGTTCCTTAGGATTTTTTTTCCTCTACAGATTAAAGGAGTTACAGGAACAGAGCGTGTATGGCACATGGATCTCTTATGAAGTAGACTTTCATATTCTCCGACCGCCACAATGAGACTAACTCAAATCTAAGATTTTATTGTGGAGAAGAAACAGCCGAACTACCGCGTCAAAGGACCAGTAGTAAGGTTGGAAGCTTAATGCACCATGGAACGCTTGTTCATGCCTTCGTACTGAAAGTAACAGCACATTTATAAGACTGGTTAAATACCATATGTTACCTTTGATACCTTGCAAAACGCAAGCATCTTAAAAACTTTGTGGAACCATTTGCTGAAAGACTGAACTGTATGTCATTTTCAACCCAACAAATGATGCTTTCTGCTGCCCATCTTATTATTCAACAAAATTAATGTAATTTCCTTTAAAAGAATATACCTAGGAACAAAAAATATAACCAAAATTTACATGAGTAACTTTTTTTTTTTTTTTTTCTGTGGTTCACAAGCACAAAAAATTAGCACTCTCTTCCACCGAGAGCATGTGAGGTATATGCTAACTGCAATATAATCACCTTTATCCTCATCTTTTGAGAGAGGGGGAAAAAAAAATAAAGATGTACTTTCCGGTTATTCTTTATCTTCACTGTCTTTTCCTACAACTTCTGTAGAGTGTTCCTCATTCTCAACATTTTGAGCTGGTTCCTCGTTTTCAGCTATTTCGAATGATTGCTCGTTTCCAGCCTGCGGGGATGGAGTGTCAGAAGCAGCAGCATCATCAACAGACAAATTAGACACTTCATTTGACAAAACTGTCTCGCTTTCACTGGCACTGCTAACAGAAGCAGCAGGGGACTCATCAGGAGTGTTCTCCGCTTCAGCTGCTTGTTGCTGCAGGCTCCAGTACATAATGCTTGCCGTCAAAATGAGAATCATCTTCTGGTTTACCTGTGGTAACGATGCACATGAAAGTACAATTTGGATGTTAAACCAAGTCATCCAATCACCCATGAACATTTAAAGAAGGAAGAAGTAAAGAATGAAAATTACAACTAAACCTGGAAAGGTAGCAGAGCCCAACATAAACTTTTTATTTTTTATTTTTGGAACAGTTCAATTTAAGGCTGATTGCCAGAAAAAGATGGTTTTTTTTAGAGCTGAAATATGAAGTAGACTTTTGAATTATAACCTTCACAGAATGAAGTCAGGAGACCTTAGAATCCCACCATATTCGGGCTCAGGCTCTAGACTTATTCTAAAGCTAGACATTTTTTTTTTGTCCTAATCAGAGACAACTAGCCATTGAAACGAACCATTACAAGTGATATCTGATATTTTAAGCAAATCAAAGAGTCAATATTACTACAGTTCTATATCTATGACTTGAAAAATAAGTTACCTCGATAATGTCCTCCGGTAACAAGAAAATGGAGCAGCCAAGCTTCCGAGCAACACTGATTATATATGTTGCATTCAATTTCTTGTCTTCCTCTGCAAATTAATAAAACGAAGAAACGTTCAACACATTTTTAAATGTAATATTATCATCAACATATCCATTTCAGACACCACAAAGGCGAAGGTTGATGCATTCCTTTCTTAATATATCTTCTATGATCCATGACAAAATATATCATCTGTTGTATAGCCAATCTCCTTATAACAAAGAACAATTGATAGTTATCGAGACTTTACCAGTTTCCCCTTTCGTGACAACACTCCAGTTTACCACCCTTGGCTCAACAGCACTAAGAAGCTCGAGGAAGAAGATACCATTTGAAAGGTTTTTATCCTACACAAGGTTAAGTTTAAAAAAAGAAGAAAAAAGATTTAGAAAACCGACTGGTGGTTTGAAACTGATTGCGATACAGGGTTATTCTTTGACTTTTTACCTTGAAGCTTTCCATTTGAGAAGTTCTACCGGCCTTCTTCACTTTGTTGTTTGCCCAGTTTAGAATGTCAGCATCGGTAATCTCTTTTCCCTTCTTACCTTGGGAGTGAGATCTCAAATTTCTCAAGAGTTGGAGCATAGAAAATCTCATCAACTGCCATAAATATGCTGGGGAGGATACAAAAGGCAGACAGTTAATTGATTATCATACAGACAGGGGAAAAAAAAAAAAAAGAAAAAGAAAACATTATGAAGCTCATACATTTCCTTGGGAAAATCTTTTTGGAAAAAAAAAAAGACTGACATGTTAGTGTTAGAAATTATTATCAATGCCCCTTGTCTAAAATTAATAACATAAATACTCTTGAATGATGACGTCATTAATTAGAAGGTTTAAAGAAAAAAAAAAAACCCCCACGTGGTCGCTCGCTTTGCTTTTGTCCCC
Source organism: Morus notabilis (assembly GCF_000414095.1). Lineage (NCBI taxonomy): Eukaryota > Viridiplantae > Streptophyta > Magnoliopsida > Rosales > Moraceae > Morus > Morus notabilis. The sequence goes on along the minus strand of NW_010368056.1, from coordinate 582,435 downwards.
CCCACCCCCCGCCAAAAAAAAGGTTCACTAATCATCCGGAAAAAAAATTGTTCCAAATTCCAAAATGGATAGCTTAAAGTGGATTTTAGACATTTATATCCATGATGCATGCTTGTACTTTGTAATAATTGGAAAATTAAAAGTTCAAATTAGTTAACCATAGATCATCTATTGAAGGAAATTCAAGGATAATTTGGGTATTAATTAACTTACAAACTTACCCAATATGAGCTTCTTATTTCCTTGCACAATATCATTCCCAGCTACATTAACAAGAGAGAAGTTTAATTCCTTTCCAATCTTTATAACTTGATTGCAGTTCTCAACTTTTCTGAAAGGCATTTTTATGGGGGGCTTTGTTGCCTGCTTCCAGTTGACTGAACCTTGCGAAACTTTATCAAGAACATCTAGAAGGACCCACCTAAATGCACAAGGGAATGAAGGACACACAAAAACCGGGTCTTAACAAGGCTCCAGATATGTATTGGATGACGACGCGTGAAGAGAAGAAAAACCTTACCCATTTCTGACATCCTCAAACACATTGTTGACATAAGTAGCAGTTCCGAGACTATTAATCCAGAGTCTAAAACATCTCTCTTCCCGAGAAGTTTGGGCATCGTCGGTCATCATCTCAGCAAAGGACATTTTCTTAGTGTCGACGGTCAAGCCATTCCTGCCAGAAAAATTAAGAAAAAAAAAATGTTATCATTTCCTGTCAGGGCATATTGGAGAACATTTAAGAAAACGACTAGGATCCACGAGGGCCAAAGATAAACTAACAACTCTCAAAGATTGAGATTTGGTAATAAACTAAATGACAGTTATTTCTTACCTGTGTTGGAATATTTGTGCTACAAATGCAAGATTGAGATTTGGTGAGCCCTCAACAATGTCCTTAGGAGTCAGGTACCTTTTGCAATCCAATTTTGCCGCATGCTCAAGAACCATATCTGCTCTTTCTGTTGGATCCTTTTTATCCAAGGCAGCAGGACCTGAGTGCTCTGGCGCAAGAGCATTTAGGAGATATGCATAGGCCTCTCCATCCTATAAATACATAAGGTTATCATACCATTATGGGGACAAGACAGAGCATCTCGGAAACATGAAAGAAGCGCATCTAAATGTGAATTTTATATTTTACTCCTACTAATAGATCTGAATCAAAATTCAAACCATATTTCTTATTTGACTACTACGATGATTACACAATTTCTAAACTATAGCTGATAACCCAGTAGATAGTTTACAGTACATTTAAAACGGAATACCCGTCTTTTTGTTGCTGGGGAATATACATCCAGCGTTTTTCTTCTTAATTTATGTTGTTTCAACTTGCTCTTATGCAACTTTTTCTTTTCGACAAGCCAACTTGCGAGTAGCCGAGTACTATCACAGCAATTACATAAAGGCTAACGTAAACTGCCACTAGTCAATAAATTCATTTCCCCTTACCTTCACATCAGAAGAGAAGTTCGTGACCTGTTTCTCATATCCGGCCTTCTTAAGATGGAAATTCATCCATTTCAGTAACACTTTCTCAGGCGGTAAACCCATGAGTTCCTCCACATCCTGCCAAGTTAAGGCATTATAGTAAATAAGTGTTCATTTATTTAAGGTTCAATTATCAAACAATAATGTTTTACTATAAAATTCACAACCTTGCTGTCATCCACTAATTCAACAAGTTGTGGAGTTTTCTTCAGATTGAGATCAGCCAATAGTTGAATCTGATTTCCATCACATGAAAATATAACTAATATTAAATCCTTGATAACCCAAGTTGAAATAAACAGTTTGTATGTCTAAGAGAGAACCTCCAAATGCAAAAAGAACAAATTCCACTTTAGATACCTTAATTATTTGAGAAATTAGTCCAAGCAAAAGATGTGGCTGCAAAATATAGACAAAGAGGCACCAATTAGAGATACCGTTGAACAAATATCAAGAAAAAAAAAAAAAAAAAAAAAAAAAAAAAAAAAAACTACCGACAAATTCGAACTAGAAGCTGGCAGTAGGTAACTTACTCTCCCCTCAACCAAGTCCTGGGTGCCAATATTAACAACTGTGCAGCCAATAGCCTTTGCAGAATTAAGGCAAAGGGTATGATTCTCATTCCTCTCCCATGGATTAAGAACCGCTTTAGTGTTAATTGCTCGCTCATCAATAGTCCCAGGAACAGCAACGTTAATAAGTTTGCTGCATAAATCAACTATAAGCATTAACTAATTTGTATTTTCTTAACTGCATGGAGCAACTAAAATCATTCGCAACCTTAAACATGTTGGTCATACTAGGAATAAAAGATTTTCAATGTTTCAGGCACACCTACCAGAGGAGAACTCCATCTTTCACGAGATCAAACAACGCATTTGTAGATGGATCTATAGGAAGATACTTCTTCAAGAAAGGATCTTCCCCCAGGTAGCTATTAATATGGGAAACATACGAAGCCTTCTCAGATTCGTTAATCGTATGGTGTACAGTTGTTGTGGTTGCCTTAAGAAATGAAGATGAACTTTTTGAACCACCCGATTTTGCTGTCACCCGCCCTTGCAAATTCAAGTGTGCCTGCCAATTAGGAGTTCTAAGAGTTGTTTATTCCCATAATTTCTACCACCAACACTTGAGAAAAATGAAATATACACAAACAAAACATAATGATTAGGCATGGGCGTCTTTTCTCAATCTACCACTCAGTGACTTTCTTCTTGTGTTATCCTAAATTTCTTTACCCCACCAAATAAATCACAATCTTAGAGAAAATCCATAACAACACGTTGAAAATACCTGAGCAATAACATCATTAAAAGACTTACTCGGAGGAAGGACTCGAAATCGATTTCTTCACCCATGTCCTTGCCTGATTCTTGCAATATGGCTTTAATCTCATCCTCAGAGAAAATTTCACTAAAAGCCTTCAGTTTCACAAACAGAGGTGGCAAATCTCCCATTGTGACGCGACCAGATTGAGTTCTCACCGAGAGGAACTACAAAACCAATGCAACAATTTCATGTCAATCAATATTGCAATTTCATCAACAAATATAATTTCTCTAAACAAAATTTATAGCAGCATTATACTTTGAAGAGAACTGCAAGTGCCAAATTTCATAACCCAAAAAAAAAAAAAAAAAAAAAAAAAAACTTACTTTTGATTTGAGGGTGCGAAGCTCCACTTGGGTGAATTGGCTCTGTAGCCATGGATCCGAAACAAGAACACCCACAAAACCAGACATCTTCACCTTCGTACGGCCTCAACAAAAATGTTTAAACTGATACAACAGAAAATAAATAATATCATCAAAAGATTATATACGTGACACAAAGCTTTTATCTCTATCACAAGTTGGAATGAAACTCAATGAGCGGTCAACCACCAAACCCAAACTCATACTCCGATCCATATATCAGAAAACAGACGAAAACCCAAATCTAAAAACAATGAAACACACGTAAGGAAAACGAAAACACGCGTTTCCCCGATTGAGCCAACAGTCAAAATGGAACAAAAAAATCGGTGCAAAAAGACAAAATGAGCAAAATAAAAAGGAAAAACGAGAGTCCCAATGAAGGTGACCGACCATCGTACCTTACGGATTCTAGAATCAGAAGCTAGAGCTGAAAAATATAAAGCTCATTTTGCATTATTTTTGAGGAAGATGGGAAGTTTGTTCTGTGAAAATGAAGAAAAGAAGGGAGAGAAAAGGGTGGTGGCAATAGGGACCCCCGGATTGGCAGGGCCAGCAAAAGGCAAAGAAGAGAAGAGGAGAGAGAGAGAGAGAGAGAGATGGTTTTAGTAGTAGGAGACCTCTCTCGTCCTCTCCCTCGTTTATTCATTCATTCAGTTTTCGTGGGCAACGTTTATTACGCAACAATTCAGATAGAAAAATAGATGTCCATTTCAATGTGCAGGAGCAACCTTGTTATTTATTTTTTCTTTTTAAAAAATAAAACAAATTAAAAAGACCCACTCACATAAAGCAATATCCTCTTTTTTTTCCTTTCAGCAATAATAATATTAAAGAAATGATAATAATTATTATCACAAAGTATTGTATGATTAGAGAATAACCGAAACATAGATGAGTGCGGACTAGAGCTGAAAAACGAGCCGCCCGCCAGACCACGCGGGCCACGAGGGTCAACTTGGTCCGGTCTTCATGAGAGTGGGACGAGCTCTATACATCCCATATAATTTAATATAAAAACATATAAAATTCACTTTTTTTTTTTTTTTTATCTAAGCGGTATAAATATTAATAAGTACTATTTTGAATGGTATTTTTTCATTTCTCCTCATATAAAAATATTGAAAAGAGTTTAAACTTGGGAGTCAAAAACCTAGCACAGCCTGGATATTTGAGCCGAATAGGGTTAGGTTTTTATGCAACTCGATCATTGATTGTTCGTTTGGTACGAGATTTAAATTATGGTGATTCTAATCATGATTATGAAATCAGAACCATGATTCATGATTTTAGGTTCAAATTATGATTCTGAAACTATGATTCAGAATCAGGGGTTTGAATAACCTCGAATCAAGAGGGGAGTGGTTTTAAAATCATAATTTGAATTAGTTTAAAATATCACATCAGATTTTGAATCATGATTCAGAATCATCTAAACTAAACACTGATTCTGAATCATAATTCAGAATCATTATAAACAAATACTAATTATTTTGAATCCATCTACTAAACGCACTTTGAGCTAAAAATGCACGTCACAAGTTGTCTCGCTTACCTAAATCGTATTTAACCTACTAGTGGTCCGCACGCTTGTATTTTGCTATGATTAGTATCAATATCATCCGGAAAGGGTATAGTTTGCTACTTTCCCCGTTTGGGGAATGGTGTAGCCCGCTTCTTTCCCAACTCTGCTTTATCCCATTCTGTTTGTTCCATTTGGGTTGGTTTTATGCCTAGCTGTTTGAGCTCTTATGTACTGATGGACTTTTCTTTCGTTAAATAAAACAGTCCATTTTTCCTTTAAAAAAAAAAATGCTTAATAGCACCATTAGTATTGAGCACCACAAATATATTGGAGCATTACCTGACAACTAATAAAAATGTACTCTAATTATAAATCTTATGTTGTATATTCTATTAATATGTGGTGTTGAACGTTAATACTATCTAAAAATATGTTAAAAAAAAGACAAATTGGTACGGATTTTTCAAGTTCATTCAATTCCCTTGTTTGTAGGCATAGTTGTTTAGGCTCTATGCGTCCAACAGGACTCTAGTTGATTAATGATAGAGAGTGCTCAAATCATGAACCTTTTTAAAGAAAAATCGCCAATTTTACATGTCTAGCTCTTGAACTTACAATTCATTTCATAAGAGCAACACGGTTTTGTTAGAGAACAATTTTTATATTAGGAATTTTTCTTTTTTCTTTCCCTTCTTTTTTTTGGGTCAAAATATTGCATCATTTTGTAAAAGCTTTTAGTCTTGAAAATTATCGTTCACATTTGCGGTATTTTCTTCCCTTGCGGGTAGGGGCGGCAGAAATTTGCTGCCAGGCTTTGCCTCTTCATAACGTTTTTACATCTATAGAAAATTTATTTTCGAAGTTTTCTAATATTTTCTGAATTTAGGACAGAAAAACCATATATTGGAAGAAGTTTTTACGCTCCAAGATTCCCAATCTAATGACAACAAAGAAAAAGCCAAAGTGAAAATTGACTAGTTTTTGGATTTTTCGTTTCCTTTCCTTTTCGCCCGGTATATTGGAGGCATCTTAAATTAGAAAACGATAAAATATGTCGCATGCAAGTTTGATGTGAAGTTGATCGCTACATCATTGAATGTCTTTAAGCTGAAGCGAAGGCTCAACCAAGCAAAAGAATTTTCAGCAATTGTAGGAAAATATTTTATTTTCTGAATAATTATAACAAATAAACTTATGGGCAATATTATAGTGAATGGCCCTTTTTTTGAGAAGAAAAAGTAGGGTGTATTGCGAATAACAGGGAGAATCAGAGAAAAATGAATAATGCTGTTATTGATTAATGTGAATAGTGAAAAACCACTTATATACACAGTTACAAAAGATAAATATTGTAACTACTTCATACACGTCAGCAAAGCTTGCAAGGTAAGCTAAAATACTGAAATATGAAAAATGATCAGCTGATGTAATACACCCCCTCAAGATGGACTATAAATGTCCTTTATAGCCATCTTGGACAACAGAGGAAAAAGTAAGGACAATGGCAGCGGTTTAGTAAAAATGTCAGCAAGTTGATGCTGGGAACGAACAGGCAAAAGCTTGATAACGCCTGCAGTGAGTTTGTCACGAACAAAATGGCAATCAATTTCGATATGCTTGGTGCGCTCGTGAAAAACTGGATTAGAAGCAATATGAATTGCTGCTTGATTATCACAAAAAATAACCGCTGGATCGGTAGCAGGAAAAGAGAGATCCGCCAACAACTGCTTCAACCATATAAGTTCACTAACAGTGGCAGCTAATGCCCGATACTCAGCTTCAGCAGATGACCGGGGAATAGTAGTTTGTTTCTTGGACTTCCAGGAAATTAATGAGTCACCTAGGAACACACAAAAACCAGTGATGGATTTCTGGGAATCCAAGTAGGCAGCCCAATCAGAATTGGAAAAAGCCTTCAATTGAAGGGAAGAAGTAGAGGAGAAGAATAATCCTTGACCAGGCTTAGATTTAAGGTACCGCAACAAGTGATGAGCAGCTTGAAGGTGAGGAACTCGAGGACAAGCCAAGAACTGACTAAGCTTGTGAACAGCAAAAGTAATATCAGGCCTGGAAAGAGAGAGATAAAGCAATATACCAATAAGTCTTCGATAGGAAGAAGCATCCTCAAGAGGGTCTCCAGCGCTAGAAGCAAGCTGCAACTTAGGATCCATGGGAACACTGGCTGGCTTAGCTGTAAGAAATCCAGTATCATCAAGTAACTGGAGAGTGTATTGCCGCTGAGACAAAATAATGCCCTTGGATGATCGAGCAATCTCAGGACCAAGAAAAAACTTTAAATCACCCAGGTCTTTGAGCTTGAATTGGCTATGTAAAAACAGCTTCAAAGAATCAATGATTTTAAGGTTAGGACCTGTAATGATAATGTCGTCAACGTACACCAGTAAGGCAACAAAGAATGAACCACAGCCTTTGGTGAAGAGTGAGTAATCAGACTTAGATTGATGAAAGCCGAATTGAAGCAAGGCATGAGAAAACTTGGAATACCATTGCCTTGAAGCTTGCTTAAGGCCATATATAGACTTGTGAAGCTTGCAAACCAATTTAGACCCTTGTCCAGAAAACTTCCCTTTGCTGTTATACCCCAACGGAAGATCCATATAAACCTCTTCAAAGAGATCGCCATTGAGGAAAGCGTTATTCACATCCAACTGAGTCAAATGCCAATGTTGAGAAGCGGCCAAGGCCAGTAACAACTTGACAGTAAGCAACTTGGCAACGGGAGAAAAGGTATCCAAGAAGTCTACTCCTTCTTGTTGAGTGTAGCCCCTTGCTACAAGACGAGCTTTATGCCGCTCTATGGATCCATCTGAATTATATTTGATGCGATAAACCCACTTGCAGCCAATAGAGGACTTGTCTTTAGGCAAAGAAACAACAGACCAAGTATGGTTATGTTCCATAGCTTCTAACTCAACCTGCATGGCAGCTCGCCACTCAGGATATGTCACTGCCTGATGATAAAACTGAGGCTCAACTTGAGTGGCAACTGTGAGGACAAATTGTTTATAGGACGGAGAAAGGGCATCATAGCCAACATGATTGGAAAGAGGATATAGAGGACTAGAGAAATCAGAAACCTTGGAGTCGGTATGAGTCAAAAGGTTACAGTGAAAATCCTGAAGATAGGAGGGTGGTTTGATTTGCCTAGAAGACTTCCGAGAAGGCAAGTCAGTGGAAATATGATCTGTGGTGGATGTTGGAACAGAGGAATAAGAAGGAGAACTCGGCTGATTTGTGGAGAAATTGTCAGGAGGTGGTGTAGGTAATACAAGGTCAGGGAAAAGGTCAATCAAATTCTCTTATGTAGTGATGGAATGAAATGGAAAGACATGTTCGTGAAAGACAACGTCTCTGGAAATGAAAATCTATTTAGTTTGGATATCATAGAGTTTATAACCTTTAATGCCAACAGGATACCCTAGAAAAACACAAGTACGAGCTCTTGCATGAAACTTATCTCGATTAACAGGAAGAGTATAGGCAAAAGCTAGACAGCCAAAGACTCGAAACAAGGTATAATCAATAGAGGAATGATAAAGAACCTAGTGAGCAGTTTTGTGATGAAGCAAAGATGAAGGAGTCCTGTTGATTAATAAGGCAGCAGTCAAAACACACTCAGTCCAAAACTGAAGTGGAACCCGAGATTAAAAATATAGTGCACAAGCAACATTCAACAAATGTTGATGTTTCCTCTCTACTACAGAATTTTGCTGGGGCCTGTCAACACAAGAAAACTGATGTAGCACACCTTTAGCATCAAAGAAATCAGTAAAAGCAAGCTCTTTGGCATTGTCAAATCGACATTCTTTAATGGCAGAATCAAACTGAGTTGCTATCATATTGAAAAATTTTGGAAGAACAAAGGTTACATCAGATTTCTGTTTAAGTAAGTATACCCAAGTAAACCTTGTGTAATCATCTACCAAGGTTAAAAAATACCTATGACCACTATAAGAGGCCTCATGAAAAGGACCCCATATATTAAAGTGCACTAAATCAAAAAGGGATTGTCGTATGTGATTAGAAGAAACAAAAGGCAACCTCTTTTGTTTTGCCAAAGGGCAAATATAACATGGTTTTGGAAAATCAGCCTTGGAAACTTCATATTGCAGCTTGTCTTTCAAAACTTCAAGCCGTGAAATAGAAGGATGGCCAAGCCTCTTGTGCCAAAGCTAAACTGAGACTTTATTTGCATAAGCAGAAAATTCCTGAGGAAATTCCTTAATCAGAGAATCATAATTAAGAATGTAGAGGTCTCCTTTCTTGTTACCCGTGCCAATCATCTTCATGGTGCGGACCTCCTGAATGAGGAATTGGTCAGGAAGGAATTGAATCATGAGTTGTGCATCAGTTGTAAAGACACTGACCGAAATCAGGTTAAACTTAAACTGAGGAACATAAAGAACATTCTTCAAAAGGAAAGACGGATTTAGCCTGACATCACCATAAAACTGAACAGAAATTGCAGTGTTATCTGGAAGTGTAACCTTAGCATTGCTCAGAGGCCGCAAAAACAGAAAAATGCTAGCAACAGAACAAATATGTCTAGAGGCTCCAGAATCAATAATCCATGTCTTGGCTGAAGATAATGCATTATTCACATAAACTGAAAAGTAAATACTTGTGGAATAAGAAGTAGAGATATCCTGAGAATCATTTCCTTTGGTGGAAGAGGACAAATGTGTAGAGAACATCGTCATTAGTTGTTGATATTGCATTGGACTGAGATTTTGAAAGAAATCCCCTGTATTGGCATTCTCAGCATCTGTGGACTTGGTGGAAACTTGATTAACAGCAGCAACTTGACTGTTATTGGAATAGTTCTTTTATTTTGGTTTGAATCCAGGTGGATACCCATGTAGCTTATAACATTTGTCAATGGTATGTCCATGAAAGTTGCAATGAGTACAAAAGGGCCTATCCCTTTTTTGAAACTTATTTCCCCCACTGGTTTCACCTCCACCATTAGGTTTCTTAACTGAATCATTTCTAACAGCAAAGGCAGCGACACTGTTAGAAGATTCAGTGTGGATACCATTATGAAACCCAATGGTTCGCTGGCGTTCTTCTTGTGAAATCAAGGAAAACACCTTATTGATGGGTGGTAAAGGATCTAGTAACAGTAATTGACCCCTAACCTGAGCAAATGACTCATTTAAACCCATGAGGAAAGCCATCACATATTCATTTTGATAAAAAGAACTAAGTTCTTTGACACCACCACAGGTGCACTTGCCACAGGTGCAATTAGGCCTAAAATTATTCAACTCGTCCCACAAAGATTTCAACTTTGTAAAATACACAGCCACTGAATTCTGGTCCTGAGCATGATTAACTAATTCTCGTTTCAACTAAAAAATCCTAGGACCGTTACTTTATTGAAAACGTTCCTTGAGATTAAGCCATATTTCACAGGCAGAATTAGAAAATAGAATGCTGGCAGAGATTTCTTTAGAAACAGCGTTTAATATCCAAGAAATGACTACATTATTATTTCTAATCCAGGAATTAAGCAAGTTGAGATCTGTACCGTCTGGTTTCATCACGGATCCATCGATGAAACCTAACTTGTTCTTCACAGGCAATGCAATGATCATCGCACGGCTCCAGGAAGGGTAGTTATCTCCTGTTAATGGCTGAGACACAAGCGAGAGGCCTGGGCTGTCAGAGTGATGAAGAAAATAGGGACTAAGCGGATCGTCAATGGTGGACTTGCCAGAAATCGCCGAGGAGTTCCCAGAAACAGATGAAGCCATGAAAATTGATAAAATGTTTTGATCGAATCTAGGAAGAAATCAAGGACATGATTGAAACATCGAAGAGGATGATGAATTGAAGAACAATCGGATTGAAACAACAAAGGAGATGATGAATTGAAGAACAATCAGATTGAGCAGCAAGAAATTTTCTCTGATACCATATTGCGAATAACAGGGAGAATTGGGGAAAATGAATAATGTTGTTATTGATTAATGTGAATAGTGGAAAACCACTTATATACACGGTTACAATAGATAAATATTGTAACTACTTCATACACGTCAGCAAAGCTTGCAAGGTAAGCTAAAATACTGAAATATGAAAAATGACCAGTTGATGTAATAGGGTGTGGTGTTGTGTTGGAACCAAAGGCCTTAGACGAGACCAAAGCACATCTTCTGGGTCATGTTTGGAATAGATCTTGTTTTTATTTTTTATGTTTTTTGAGAAAAAAATAAAAACGTTCTTAAAACGGCGTTTGGTGCAATAACGACAAAAAACATAAATGAAAACGATTTTTTAGTTTAGTGTAAAATGAGAGAGAAATGAAAAATGACTTTTCATCGTTTTTCATTTTTTATTTTCATTTTCTCCTTTCTGGAGCAGAGAGAGAAAAAGAGAGACATTAATGGGTTTTTTTACACTTAAAACAATCTCTTGATAAAACTACCAAACGCATTTTTAAAAATGATTTATGTATGAAATTGAAAACGTTTTCATTTTTATTTTCATACAAAAAATAAAATTATTTTGAAACGAGTTTTAAATGCACCCCTGATCTCTGTGCCAGGCTCGTCACTGCAGATTCGACTTTTCTTTCTCATTGTTCATCGGATTTCGATTGTCCCTTGACAGTTTACTATTCGGGGGAGAGGGTTGGGTGATGGAAGGGGATAAGTTTAGGAATTTTTTTGATATTAGGATTGGGATTAAGGTTTTAATTTGGAGTTACTTTTTATTTTTGTTTTTGTTTTTCTTCTTTTTTTTTCTCAATAAATCAATTATTCACAGATCGGTAAACTTAATAACTAGATTATTAATATTAACTTATTAAATGCAGTGTATACCTTATATTTATATAGTAAATACATTTTTTTATCAATATCTTTCACTTAATAAGTACATTATTTATTTAGTATTTATCAATTAAATAAATTTACCTAATATTCAGGTAGTGAATACACTACTTATCAAGTATTTATAAATTTATTTACCAAATGAATAAATTATTTTCCTAATAAATATACTATTTACCAAATACACACATTATTCTCTCAGTAATTACTAATTACGTAATTCACGTATTTTTCTTAAACATCCGTTTAATGCATTACCTAATATTTACCAATTTTTTTATGTTTCTGATACTTGTAATTCTTTATTTAGTAAATAAATAAACTATTTATCCCAAAATATAACAAAATTCAGAAATTAAAAAAAGAGGAAAGAGAAAACCCACGACGGTGAGGTTTGCGTGGTGGCTGTGAACTGTGTTGAACTCATGACGAGCTACAAGTGCGAACTTTGTGCCGTTTTGATTGTGTCATGGCCTTGCGACGGGGTTGCCGATGCCTTTCACTGTGACCACGCCATCCAGAGCACGACGACTATGTCGGTGGCAGAAAAAGCTCAAAGGTTATCGCCGGAAAGAGCACGACGAAGAGACTCGTCGGATTTCACCAAGTCATGAAACTCCGTTGATCTCTACTTTCTCAGAAGATCCATGGCGAGCCGAGTTTAAATCTCATCGTCGAGAAGTCAATCATAATTTTTAATTCTAACGTTTGAAATTCAAATTCATTCTAGTATAATCAATAATTTAAGTTTGAATATATGAACTATTTCATGTTTATGAAATCTATTATATACTACAAATCCTTAATTTCGTTTTGAAAAAGTTATACTTAAAACATGCAAGTTAGACATGATGTTAATTAAGCATAGAGGCAAACAATTTTAAGCATGTTAATTTTTTTTTTTTTTTTTTTTTTTTTTTTTTTTTTTATCTTTTTAAGTCCTAATAAGTAATCTCATTAGCACAAGAGGAATAGAATAAGTGGAGTAATTATTTTATCAAAGAGGAAGCAAAACTAGTTAATTTGTGTGCCACTTTATTACCTAATAATAGATTAGAAAGATAACAGTCACGATGCAAAAAATAGTAGTGATATACCTAAAAGAAGGTTAATAGTAATTAACGTTAAATGGATTTTAATCACTCCAATATAAGCTTATATATATTATAGCCTACATTGGCTGTTCTTTTAAACTTTCATTTTATTCTAATTTGTCATCCTATCCAATTATAAAATCTACCGATATTGGATAATTTGCATTCTTCTACAAACGGACTGGACACGAAAATTAATCAGTCACCACAGCTAAAGAATCACTCTTACAAATTCCAGCTGACCACATTTAATAAATCTATATTTATTGAACAATTTATAATCATACCATCAGTAAGCTCAAGATATTTAGTGAATTTTTTTAATCAGAAAATTTCATTAAATAAATAAAACGATATAGACTCTAATATAGTTGTAAATGACTACCAAATAAAAGATATTTGACCACACAATGAAACGATTGAGGTGTAGAGGTAAACACAATTGTCGACATCTAATGGAAAAAGACCCGCTCAACACATTAATAATTGAGCGTGAGAAAAGCTCGTTTGACAAAGTCGCTATAGTGATAAAACCAATCGACTGAGACTAAAGGACTTAGAGCACCATGATCACTCACGGTATTATGTAGGATAAAACTTAATAGATTAGACGTATCACCACTATAGAATGATAAGGTGACAACTTTTGTTATTACACAACGAAAACATAAATGCTAAAAAGACATAATCAACATTGAGATTATCATATCAAAATAAGAAGTGAAATAAAGAAAAAGTTCCAAGCCACAAGAACCACATTTTGATGTCAAAACGGCTTTTGTATAAGAGGGGGTCAAAACAAGCAACACAGTGGTAAAGGAAATAAGCTATTGATTGACCCATAGTATATGAAATTTCAAAATTACATTTCTTTACTTAGTATTTTGTATGTTTGTATTGTTTAGTTAATTATTTATTTATTTTATAATAAAGATAACTAATTGGATAAATGAGTCACCGTTAATACCCCAAATTCATGACGGAAATATCCTCCCCGTAACCTGTTAATTTATACGGGTTTATAGGGCGGATATGGTGAGTGTTTTTATTCGCAAAACGGGTTAGAGATAAGATCATTCCGCTCTAAATTCACCCCGTTGCCATCCCTTAGTTAAAAACTTCAGCATAGGAAAATCAAAGAAACATAATATACATTCTTATTTTCCTCAAAAAAAAAAAAAATAGTATACATTCTTATAAAAGGAAATGAATAAATGAACAGTTGCTAGCAGGATAAGAAAGTACAATTCTTAAACATAAACGTTGGAAATCAAGCAAACTGATTCAGGTTTGGGCAAATCACTTTATGGACCTGGATTCGGCCTATTGAAGACAGGCTGAGTTCATATATAAATTAGGCCCAATACCTTTTGAGATAACTACGCTACATAGCAAAATTTTATGAGATAATTAACATATTTTACCAACTCTTAAAGGTCGCATTCCCCTAATTCACCCTAGTTTTATCATGTATGGACGAGTAACTCATCACACTATCTTAAAAAAAGGGAATTACTTATCATAGTAGAAGTTACTAAAACGGAATCACAAAACCAATAAATTTAGAATGGTTTGGTAATTTTCCCTCAATCCTTTCACGAACTTGATTAGGGTGACCAAGTGAAATTAAAAGATAGATTAAAGACCTCCCATGGTAGACATTTTATGTAATTATTGCAAATTGAAATGGCCACGTTTGCTTAGCAAATTACTAAAATTAAGTGTGGAAAGATATATGCTTAAAGATGACACATCTATATGTACTGCAACAGGTTGGTTTTTTTTTTTTTTAAGTGTCATTGGTCTTTTCCAAAGTGGGGGTATATCATATATGTAGAGTATTGGTGAAGTCAGAATCTTCTCGAGCAAAAGTAACAAAAAAAGTACCAAGGGAAAAAAAAAAACTAATAAAAAAAGCAAAAACAACACAGCTTGAAAAAGGTTATGTGATGTTTACCCTTAACAATATTAGGTCTCGTTCATTTAGTCGATTCGAATTTTCAATTTCAGTTTTACTACAGTTAAAAGCTCTCATAAAAAATCACTTCTAACTTTTTCTGCTACAGCTAAAAACTCCACGTAAAATCATATATAATATCGAATTAAAAACTCAAATCAGCGAATTAAATGAGATCTTAATAGTAAAAAATTGTTACAAGACTATATAATAGTCACCAAGTATATTCACCAATTAAGTTCTGCTGATGTAACGTCTTACCAAGTGTTGTAACAGTATATGGCGTGAAACATACCTAGTCTAAATAATCTGCTGATTCTAGTACCAAGTTTTGTCCGAAATATATTCCTTTTCCTTAACACCACATGAAAAATATGATGTATCGTTTTGATTGATTTACCAAGAAGCAGTTGCATAGACCAAAATAACTTGAAAGTTGCATAATACGGAAAAACATTTAATGTCTTGTATACCGAAAGCAACACAACAATTAATTAAAGCTGAGAGCCGAGGAGTACAATAATATTTTCTATATGACAATAGATCAAACAAAATGCATCTCCCGTAGCAGAAGATCTCCCACATCCTCATACATCATAAAATTCAATAGCAGCACATATGTTCAGAAAAAAATGGTTTTCAAATAAAAAAAATAAAGCACCTGGAATAAATCCAAATATACCCTCTTGATGACATAAGTTAAAGATTCATCATGGAATCCCCGAACTCTTCACTTCACAAGAACATCAATGCGAATCCACCTGAAACCGCCAAGGCCAACTGACTCCAAATTCCCCAGCTGCTGATCCTGAAAGAAGCAGACTTCCCTGACAAATTAGATGTTGGAGACTTGGCCCCAGCATCCTCAGATGTCGGGCCATCCGCAACCGGGGCGATATCTGGGGCAGGGGCAGGAGCAGGGGTCGGAGGAATGTCGGTACCGAAAATGGCCTCAGGAAGGAGGACATTGTCAACTTGGTAAATGGCAACAGGGTCAGTTGAGTGCACACTGCTGCTGACCTTTGTTCTGGTCCAGCCTGTGCTAATGTGAACAGTCCCCGAATTATCGGTGAAGTTCAAGGAGTACTGCCCACCAGCCATGGAATTGACAGGGCTGCTTTGGCTGAGATTTGTGAACTCAGCAAGGCTGTAGTAGTGTGGCAAGGCATGGAAAAGCAAGAGCTGCTTGAGCTGGTCGTTTGTGAGGTTTTTGAGAGAGGGGCTCTTGAGGGATGAGAAGGCTTTGTCTTTTGGGACAAAGATTGTGACACCTTCCTCAGTGTTGTTGGCTTGGTTTTGTAAGGTGTCAATGACTTTTGTGGACAAAAGGTAGTCAAGGAAAGTGTGGAATGGACCGGCCACGCTGAGTAATTCAGTCAGGTTTACATAGTCCGGGGCTGGTGCAGGTGCCGGAGTTGGGGCTAGTGAAGGCGGTGAGGCAGTTTTTTGGGCAAATGCTGAGGAAGAAAGAAGCACCACCATTGTGATGGCAATGAAAACAAACTTGGGTGCCATTTTTCCACCACAGATTTGTTTTGTTGATAATGACTTCTTGAGCTCTCCAAATTCCTGATGTAGAGAACAAAATGGATTTAAAAAAACATAGATCTGAATAATGCAATAAAAATGAATAGTGGCATTGTTAATGTCCAATCAAACCACAATGTGGGTATGAGTTGTTTTAAACTTTCCCCAAGCAGTGTTCCATTTTTCAACGAAACCCAATTGGGTTACTGATACTAGCGAGTCTTGCTAAAAAAACTAGATCTTGGTCAACACAAGAGTTTTTAAGTTGAAATGGAATTGTTGGTGGGGAGATCTGAAAGAAAACATCAAAGCTTGTAATGTCATGCTGAGATGCTTAAACTATGACACAGTGCATACTAGTTTGGACTGTTCTATAAGAGACCCAACACTCAAATTCCCCTGAAACTGAAAACTTTGAATTAGAAAAACCAAATCAAAATGGCATTCAACAAAGAATTCACTTTTCAGCTTACAAGATAATTCTATGCCAAAAAAAAAAAAGAAAAAAATCCCAAATCGCCAAAAAAAAAATCTCTCTGAAAACAGCAGCAAAATAAAAATTGCTAAAAAGCACATCAAGAATGGAAAAAGAAACAGATCTAGATCAGCACAACAAAGGAAAACAAACCCATTGGCGTAAAACACAAAAGAAGCAAGAAACTCGCTATAATTCTCAAAATGTCAGCTTAACTAACAGACAAATGTGCATACAAATCTTGGAAAATGAAATGCAACGAAGAGAAGTTAAAGAAAACCCACCTCAGAGCAAGAGGAACTTGAGAGAATATGGAAATGAAGAATGCAAATGCCAATGCAGAATGTGGAGAGATTATATAAAGGTGGACTTATATGTGAGATAAAAACAAAACCAAGTTAAGTTGGTGTGTGGGTGTAGTAGTAAGTAATAACTTGGGGAGGTAAATATAAATAAAGAGATATAAATAAAGTCGGAGAGTAGGTGGATGCAAAAATCAGATAAAGTCGGGCGTGTTCAAAGTTAAAACGATCGGATGGCTCTTACTTGGACACAAAATAAAGTAATACTTATTTGGAATGACTCTTAAGAAAAGAGAGAAGGTTTTTTTTTTTTTTTGGTGGGGAAGAAAAGAAGAGTATTTCAGGTGTAGGATGGGCTTTCTAAATCGCCTGCAACTTATTTGTTTAATATTGCTTGTAGACCAGCCTTGCACTACACCTCATCATTATCAATAATATATGACCATCAATATCTCTTGCATACTTTTCTCATTCAAATTCTCATCTCATGAAAAAATTCTTAGGATTCGTTTGGTAAATGAATTCAGAATATGATTCTAGATCTGATTCAGAATCAGTGTTTATTTACAGTGATTCTGAATCAAAATTCAAAATTAAAGTTTGATTTGGATGATTCTGAATCATGATTCAGAATCTGATATGATGTTTTAAACCAGAATCACTCATGATTTTAAAACCAACTCTCTCTTGATTCAAGGGAAACTCCTGATATCATGGTTTCAAAATCATGATTTGAACCTAAAATCATAAATCATAATTTTGATTTCAAAATCATGATTAAAATCACTCTAATTTAAATTTTTGTACTAAACTAACATGAGATCTCATGGTTGGTTGGAAAATTTTTGACAGATTTTTTAGCCAGACCGGAGATGGCGCCTACGTGTTATTTGAGGTCTGAACGTACAAGTAAAAGTATTTTAGGGTCCGTTTAGTTCGTTGATTCGAGTTTAGATGTGAGTTTATGTGAGAGTTTTTTACTGTAACAAAAAAATTAGATATGACTGTTTCTGAGAGCTTTTTACTGTAACAAAACTCGAATCGGTAAAATGAACGGCACCTTAGATATTTATTGTTCATTGGCCACATACTGTTTTTGGCAGGAGGAGTAGGTGATAGATTGATAAAAAAAAAAAAAAAAAAAAAAGGTATTTAAATCAATTAAGGGTTGTAACGGTTATTTTACATTAATAAAAAGAACGAAATAACACTAAAAAAAAAAAAAATTTGTAACGCATCTATTGAACGCAATAGTAACTATGGGTGAGAGGAGAATAATATGTAGGCAAAATATGTGTAACACTAGCAGACGTTATTTGTAACATAGGTGACTTCGATTTTTAAAGAGAACTAAAGTTTGTGTAACACCCCTTGATTTAGCTTTTAACACTCTTACTAACCCCATATCTTGAATTTTCGTGTTAAGTATTGTTATAAAATGAAATGTTTTCAATTATCACGACACCATGACAAATTGGCTACAAGTTACATAACTATAAAAGGTTTTACAGGGGAAATATTTGGATTCTTAAGCTCCTACTTACTCAATTAGGGAAGAACAAAAGGAAACGGCGGAGTTAGCCTTCAATCTCAGTATGAACGAAATATTATTCTATTTTAAAAAATAAAAAAATACAAAAAAAAAAATTATAGGATTGTAGTTTTTAAGAATTACATATAAAGAATTTGACAATGTGAAAAAGAAAAAAAATGTTGATAGAGTTATGTCTTGAAACATCATATTAGTATAAAAAAACTATTTGTTATGCATATTTTTTTTTAATGTGATTTTGATTAAATCAATAAGGATGCCCTTCTATAAAAGGTATTTTTCATTTTTATACTCAAAATGATTTTAAAAAAATTAAGCAATATTATATTTTGCATTTTGCAGTTGGCCATATTCATGATTTTAGATTTCTAATTTATGCTAACTTCTGGCCTTTTCTCGGTCAACAATCAAGTTTGACCACTTAAAGAGCTAAATGGCATTAATAATTTTTTTTAAAAGAAAAAGAAACTTGTAAAATATGAGGATATTTGGGTATTTTTCATAGTGAATTTAAATTTTGACCGTAAATGGGTAAATATTTATTATGAATTTGAAATATATAAATGTAATATAATTTAAAATATAAAGTAGATGTTTTTTAACATAAAAAATGCATGGTATAAAAATTAAAAAATACCATAGAAAGCTCCTATATATAAATCAATCATACATATTAGAATAATTCATGAGTAAAAGGAGTAAAAAGTTGTATAAAAAATGTAGAAATAAATTTTTTAAAAAATTTAAATTAATAAACTAAACGAACTTTAAATATAGTAATGGGAACGATAATTTGAGGGGAACGAATGAAAGAGTACTTCTATATATATATATTCTCTACGATAAAAACGTGAGAAAAATTGGTTACGTAGGGACGTGTAGCTGAGAACTAAAAATATGAAAATGTGGCAAATAATTATTATTTCAAAACTGGAAAATGTCGTGATTCTTTAAAGACTAAAAAAAAAAAGCATCAAAATATCGTGGTTTGACAAGCTCATCATGGGCCTACCATGAGATTTGGGCCAACGAGCGCTCGGCTGTCCGGTGGTTGCTTCCACAGCCCCCTCCGACAACTGTATCCAATCATTTTCCGCACACATGCGCACCCCACCGCCACCGCTCATGTTAGCAAAATCGGCTCACCGGCACACAGACGACACCGTTTTGGTGTGTCGTGCTCTTTACTCTTGTTGCCGACAAATAAACACCCCCAAAAGTACATTCTTTTTCCGAAAGAGAAAATTACAAAAATTGATTTTTAAACACATCATTATAGAGTTATATTCATTTATTGTGATAGATTATCCCTTTAATAATAATTTGTTAAATTATAAATAATAATTTGTTAAATATTAAACAATAATCTATTAAATTACGTTTGTTAGCGGCGATCAGAGAATTGCCGCCGATGACATTTGTTAAATTATCGATAATAATTTATTAAATTACTTATTTAAATGGGTAAAATTCAATAAGCTAATGTTAAGACTCAAAAATTTTTAATAGTACTATTTTAAAAAATATTTATCAAAATTACTATTTTCGGAATAAAAAAAAAAAAAAAACAACCCATGAAACCACGTTGCCACAATATACTATGTATTATCCCCATTTTGGACTTTTTGGGAATCACATGGCAATTAGTTAATTAATTGGGATCATTTGAAACTTTTGAGTTTTAATAATTTTTTTTTTTTTGAGATTTTATATGGTGTTCTCTCTTTTTTAAAAATATTAGTGTTCATCAGCCGTCAGCCGTCTATGAGATTATTAGATGAGATTATTAGTAATTT
The DNA here is from genome assembly GCF_000414095.1 of Morus notabilis. Taxonomy (NCBI): domain Eukaryota; kingdom Viridiplantae; phylum Streptophyta; class Magnoliopsida; order Rosales; family Moraceae; genus Morus; species Morus notabilis. The sequence continues at coordinate 562,159 of NW_010368056.1, read as the reverse complement.
CACGTGTGTATATATATATATATATATATATATATATTACTAAAAGAATCCTGTATTAAGTTTAAAACCACAAGTTGTTTCTGTCCATGTGAAATAGAAACCAATCTTTTTCTTTGGCTAATCTTGTCAAAGTTTTGACCAATTAATATAGCAATTTGATACCATATTAAGAAAAGTTATTTTGATACTTTGAGAGGCTTTTTCTATTTTTTACATTCTAGAGATGGAATTGGTAACAGATTTTGTGTAAAACGATGGAAAATTCTGTGATAGAGTTGACGTATATATATACATATATGTGTGTAATATAACAGTCTAATTTATATTCGTGATAATAATAAAAAAAATTACAAAAATTGATTTTTGGTGTGTCGTGCTCTTTACTCTTGTGAATTTCTCTTTCATAATTTGCAATTTCCCTTGGTTTGCTTCAGAAAGAGGATAAATTGGAGAGAGGAGAGAAAAATCACAACACTTTTAAAGGAAAATGTAAAGAGAAGAGAGAGAAATGAGAGAAAGATAACGTGGGTTTGACGGAGAAATCTATTAAAAGGGTTGTTAAAATTTTTATTGAGATGATATAATATGAGTGGATGGACACAGTTTGAGACAGAAAAAAATTAAACATGGGATTCAAATCTTGGTTTGATAGTTTAAGGCCCGTTGTTTAAGTTTTTGTAATAGATTAGTAAGCTAATATAGTATCAGAATATGAGGTTCTTAGTCTAAATTCCCGTAATTACACTCTTTATCTCCATTTAAAATTGTCATAATGTGTTGAGTTTTTAATATATCTCGGACTTAAATATTCATGTGTTGAGCTTTTCAATTAATTGTTAAAGTATAAAATTATTGTTGGCCTACTTCCTATTAGCTTAAGTTTTTGGGATGAATTGTTAAACTAACATGATATCAAAGATGGATGTCCTGAGTTCAAACCCCCGTAATTGCACTCTTTATCCCCATTTAAATTGTCATCATGTGTTGAGTTTTTAATATATTTCGGGCTTAAATATTCACGTGTTGGGCTTTCTAATTAATTTTTGTCTATTGTCCAGCCCACACGTGAGGAGGAGTGTTAAAATATAAAATTATTGTTGGCCCACCTCTTATTAGCTTAAGCTTTTGGGATGAATTGGTAAACTAACAAGGCCCGTTTAGTTCGCTGATTTGAGTTTTTAATTCGAGTTGAGATGTGACTTTATGTGAGAGCCTTGTAGTAAAAAAATTTAATGTAACTATTTATAAGAACTTTTTATTGTAGTAAAATTTAAATTCTAAACTCGAATCGGTGAAATGAACGAGGCCTATTGTTGTGCGGGAAAATACGCTTTGACACGTCGGACAACAACAGCGTTCCACGTGGCCTTGTAATAACCACGTCGGCCAAATCGTCGACTCGTCATACCGCCGACCTAATAAGACCTCGGTGTTTACCCAACTCACCCACATCAGGGGTCTCGTTAAAGTCGACCGTGTAAAGGGCGGCGCCTAGCTCAGTTCTCATCTGGGCTCATGAAGCCGACCGTATATACAGAAGGCCAGCTGGAAGCCGACCGTATAAACGTGGGACCCCCTGAGGAAACGTGTGCGCTTGGAAGAAGTCTGTAATGCATGCATTAATTACAAGTACTTAAACCATCCACAACTGGACGGTGGAGGGTTACAGGGAGTGTAGAGCCGTAATGGAGGACTAATTAGATGAATGAACAGTCCAAAAGATGATTAGCTGGCTATGGGTGTAGGCCCATAGGATGACAGGCACTCGAGTGGAGGTTTACAGAGGAAAACCGCCCATGAAGTAAACTTGAGCTATAAAAGAGGGGCAAAGCCCCAAGCTCAGGGGCTTTTTCTTTTTCTTTTTCACATGTAATTGGATAACAGAAAATACATACAACGAAACAGTGGATGTAGCTCTTGATTAATAGAGTGAACCACTATAAACCTTGTGTGTCTTCACATTTGAATATCGCTTTTCGTGTTATTTTCCACCGTAAAAGTACAACATACACTTCACAGTATCAATTACACTTCCACAATTAAATTTTGGCCGGTAACCTCACGAGATATCAGAAAGTAACTCAGCGTAACCTAGTTGATGAAATTTGACCGTCAACACCTATGATTGTATCTTAAAGCATTTTTTGATGCCCTACCACAAAACAAAGCAGCAGAGACATCGGTGGGGATAAGCAAACCTCCTTTTGTGTTGAGACATGTGAAGGTCATTGGAATTCGCAGTCAAATCGGGTTATTGATAAATATGCAATGTAATTTTGACTTGGGAAGGTCAGTACTTGTAGCTGTCCAGATATCCACGGAAGGTGCGTTGGCAATTTTGTTAGCTCCACCAATTATTGGTCCTAATTAGTGTTTCCGCACATGATCCTCATTTAATAAGCTAAAACTGTCTATTAAGTAAAATAATAAATGATCTTATGAGACAAACCAACAGCAAATCACCCACAGTCTTTTTCCTCTGTTCCTATTTATTTACCCAAAAAAAGGAAACGAAAAAAAAAAATTGCTTAAATGGGCTTAAGCTTTTGCATGGTTTTTTAGTTAATTTCAGAGATTAACACTAAATTTCACTTTCATTCTTGATTTTTCAAACGTCACACAGATAGTCTCTGAGGCTTTATTTTGTTCCAGTTTTAGTCATTCCATCAATTAGGTGTTCAAATTTGACAGAATCTGTGTAAATTAAAGTTTAAAATTAGAAACAGTTAAAATTTAGGATCTATATGTAGAAATTAACTTTTAATTTTTTGTATTGTTTTAGTCTCTAAACGTTATATGTTTACAATTTTAGTTCATAATTTATACATATTCCATCAAATATTTAATACCAAGCTAACAGAAATACCGAAACTGAATAAGAATAAAACTTTAGAGACCAATTGTGCTGCAACATTTAAAAAGTCACGGATTAAAGTGAGATTGAGACAAAACCTCAAGGACCATTTGTGAGATTAACTATTTTTTTAATGAAAAATTTTATTTAATAATTCAGTCCACATAAATTTTATTATTATATCAAATGACCACAAAAAATAAATGTATTCGATCATGGATAAATATTAGATCCACTAGTAAAGACAAATGAGTGCATAGCTTTGTATTCGCCTTTAAAAAAAAAAAAAAGCTGAAAAGCTTTGCATTTGCTTTAATCTAAGCTAAAAGGAATGTTCAATGTTACCTATCCTTCTGGGAGGGTGGGATGTTATTTTCAGGTCCTTGGTAAACAGCTAGAGTGGCCCTATCAAACTGATTCTATTTTGATTTTTTGAGTCATTTCAATGGAGGATTTTGAACCATATTGTCTTTCCTGCTTTAGAATTCACTTAGAAAGTTTTTTTTTTATTATTTGTTTATTATTTATTTTATGAATCTCTTAGAAAATGGTAGCTTGTTGGAAATTTGTGCCTAAAAATTTTTGAGTGTGAAATTAGATCACTTTCTTCATATGCAATTATGGTTGCTGCAGCTTCAAGTTTAGTGGCCATTGCAAATTTGCTAAAACGGTTGAACCAAAACAATGTCTAGTGGTTTTCTCGTGGCATTTTCTTCCACTCATAACAAATATAATAATTTAAGGATCAATTTGTGTGGCTTATAATTGGGCACAAATATAGAAAACACAAAATAAGCTTTTTGATTTTGTGATTTCAAAAATGATTCCTGAACATAGAAGCTTCTTCAGGGGTGATTAGCTGTTCGTATTAGCTTAATCAAGCAGGAGGGCTAGCTAGCATATTATATTGCATGTTGAAAATATGGTAAATCTGCCAAGCATTTTCTAGAATATACCAATTCTTTAATTCACAAATATTAATTGTCACCGACACTTTATATACCAGTACTGATTCCTGTCCATTCTATTTTCTTAACAAACTCGAAATTCACAGGACTATATATGTTGATTTGTCAATATCTGCCTGATAATAGGAGACTTGAGTACATGATTTGCCAAATGAGAATTAAGAAGAAATCAATGGACATAAGGCAATCTAGATAAAAATGCAACAAAATGAAAAAGAGAAACTTTTTTTTTTCCTTTGAAAAATGAGATCATTGCCCTTTGTCACTTTAGAAATCCTGAAGACCACCAATAGAATAGAAAAGACTTAACTCAATTATATTTGAAGAATGGACCCAATTTTCACTCATGCCACCACACACTCAATGACGCACAATATATTGACCGAACAAGAGTCTTAAAAATAAGATCATTAGTGTCATCACGCTCTCATCCCCTTTGTCACTTTATAAATTCCGAAGCCCACTAATAAAGCAGAAAAGACCTAACTCAATTCTACTCGAAAGATGGGCCCAGTTTTAACTCATGATACCACACACTCAACGACACACAATATATTAGCTGAACAGGAGTCTTAAAGTGGGATCGTAAAGTAGGGAACCTTGAATGCATTCTGGGAGGAGAAGAAAGAAAGGTCTTACAGTACACTAGCCCCCAAATGGCAAAGGAAAATAAACTTAGTACATTAGTATACTTATATTTTGTCTCTTCTTTTTCAGTTGTGCTGTTTTGATCCGGGACAATAATGTTGGATTCTATAACTACTCTTGTTAAACAAAGTCCACCAATAGAATAGAAAAGACCTAACCCAATTCTACTCAAAGGATGGCCTAGTTTTCACTCATGCCACCACACACTTAACGATGCACAATATATTGACCGAACAAGAATCTTAAAAATGAGATCATTGGTGTCATCACGCTCTCATCCTCTTTGTCACTTTAGAAATTCCGAAGCCCACTAATAAAGTAGAAAAAACCTAACTCAATTCTACTCGAAGGATGGGCTCAGTTTTCACTCTTGCCACCACACACTCAACGACGCACAATATATTAGCCGAACATGAGTCTTAAAGTGGGATCGTAAAGTGGGAACCTTGAATGCATTCTGGGAGAAGAAAGAAAGGTCTTACAGTACACTAGCCCCCAAATGGCAAAGGGAAATAAACTTAGTACATTAATGTACTGATATTTTGTCTTTTCTTTTTCAGTTGTGTTGTTTTGATCTGGGACAACAATGTTGGATTCTAGAACTACTCTTGTTAAACAAAGTGGACTGATCCAAATGCAAATATTGTAACGTGAAAAATTTCATTCAATGAAATTCCAACCCATGTATAGAGATTATTATGAATAAAATTGGATATTTAATGCATTTTCTTTGATGTAAAAATGAACCATTATATGTTTTTCCTTTCTTAAAAAAAAACAAGGGTCTGGTCAAATTCATTTTCATTTTCATTTCTTTTTTGAAAATAGATTGATGTCTTCAAGCTCTGAATTACGTAGACGGAAACCTTCTACCATATTTTGCTAATAGTTAAACTGGTTTTGATTGATTATCTTGAAGAGCAAAACCACATCAACAAGAGCTATATATATTTAACTTTTGTTGGGTACTAGAGATTTCCTTAAGTCAGAATTTTTTTTTCAAGTAAAATTTATTTCAATAAGCTTTAGCTCCAAGAGGGGCTAAAGAATTAAATAAATTAAATGAGGAAATTAATCAAATCCAATAATAATCCATTTTAAAATACCAGTGCTTTCCAACCACAACTAGGTAGGTAAAGACTAAAGGACATGCCTGTTGTGTACAAAATTTGGAAATATTGTACTATATATGCAATGTAAGGATAGTAAACAAAAAATATACTGAAAACAAAGACTAAAGCTTCTTAATTATTGAAGATAGTTACCAAAGAATAATTTACTTGTATATATATTTTTCTTTTCTTACACTCCAAGTTATGAAAAATCAACCAGGCATAGAAAATAATCACTAGATATGATTAATGTAGAAACTCTTGAAAATCAATTGCAGCACAACATGATGAGAGGAAGAAAAGCCTCAGTTCCTGGTTTGGCTGCAGCTCTCTTTTCTTGTTTAAGGAGTAGCCCATCCCTTTCGGATATCAAAAGTGTAATTGATTTCCAAGTAGCACTTGTTATCGTCGTCGAGGAACTGCGAAAAAAAAGAGAGCAAAGAATGAGAAAGTGTATGGTGATAAAAGTGGTTTCTTTTGCTTCAAACCACAAAATTTTAAGTACTTCAATCTTAGGCTAAAGTAGTTCATGTGGCACCGCCAGTTTAAATTGAGAATTTGATTTTGGATTTTTAAAGAAATTAACAAAAAGATCTAAAATCAAGGAAAAGCTACATTAAGTCAAGGCTGTATCAACATGATTATGCAGTTCAACATGGGCCATGGCCATTACAAGAGATGGAAAACAACAATATGTTGTTGAGTTAATGATTTTTTTGATGGGGTCCAAACATTATGAGTTTTGTTCGAAGATGATAATTGGTTGTTTGGTATGATGCTTTAAGCCCCTGTAATCTTAATTTAGGTAGGATTAATCTAACAGAAAAGAGAATCATATGCGACAAATATACATGGCCCAGCTAAGAAATGTTCAATAATTTCAGAAGGAAAAAAAAAAAAAAGTCAAAGCTAATAAGAATTTGGCAATGTAAGCTTATATGTAATATCAGACCATCCACGAACGAATATATATGAAGCAATTTCTTCATTTTCCACAGTCTAAAATTGGAAAAGTATTTCCGTACTACAAATTTCAGGAAAAGTATTTGATCCACGGGTTGTAACATGTGTTTTTTTTTTTTTTTTTTTTTTAAATTTTTTGAGCTACTTGCTACCTTTTCTTCAACCTCTAAAGTTGCACTTATGATCTGTACATTGCAACGCTTAAAAAGAGAAGTATTTGATAAGATGTGGAAAAAAAAAAAAAAAAAAAAAAAACTCCAATGATAACACCGTTTTTAACCGTTAAATTTTCATCAAGTCTTGTCAATTTAATTTGAAGTAATTGTTTTGTAGCCACGGCTAAAATTTGTGTTCTACCAATATTGATACTCTACTGTGGAACTCTCCAATTAAAAACTTCAAGATCTCGGAATAATTATGAGGTCCGGATAGGTTGAATGCAAAGTTTCAGGTGTATTGATAAACTTGAAAAAGGCATTTACCTTTACCAGGGTAAGTTTTTCCTACAGTCTAAAAGTCCCAGATCCAATTGAATCAAGCGGATCTAGCTAGAAAGTGTAGAGTTCATTATGATCATCAAGAAACTTCAACACAATGGCCTATGATTATACTTACAAGTCAAACCTCTTGATCATTATTTATATCCCTAATAGATGATAAAATTGTAAAAGCAGTTTTATGTAAAACTGATGTGTTATCCTATAAAAGTTACCTCAATTTCCTAAACGAGTTGATACACTCTTGGACTATGAAAAAAAACCTTACTTTCAAAACCAATACCATATCTTAGAAACTAATTCATTAAGTGCCTAAAGTTTATTCATCCTAAAATTCAAGTAATTTGAGAGATAATTTATGCGGTTTCATGAAATCGAACCTAACCCGGTTCACGCTTACCTTCGATCTCGCAGAATACGATCCTCTGGCAAACATGCCAGAGGGTGTGGTCTCTTCTGGCATCACATGTGTGTAAGGCTCTGGCTGAGGACTGAAAGTTCCAATCATCTCCTTTGTGGTGTCCACTGAATTACAACCCTTATTATATTTTTCAGAGCTAAAAGAACTAAAACAAAAAAAAAGTATTTGATCTTGTGAATTCTTTAAGAAGAATTTAGCAAGGATGGAGATTAGTAGGCTTACCCTTTAAACCCGTTTTCCAAACAGTGTTGGTGTACTTGAGGCCAGACACAATGTTATTGCTGACATTGAAGGAGAACTTGAGGTTATAACGACTTCCTTCTTTGAGTGTAAACCATGGGCCTTTGGGATTTCCATCTTGAGGAATAGGAAGAACAATGTCTGGTCTACCAGGAGAAAGAATTGACAGTTCAAGAATCTTCACTTCTGGTTCAAGAGTTTCTGCAAATATAATAATATAATTAAGGCTTTAGTGTATTATATGGTTTTAATTATTGTTGAAATAAGCTAGAAGGAAAGCAAATAGAGTATCAAAATGGTTTTTTTTTTTTTTCTCTGTTTGTTGTTGTAGGACTCACATGATGATTAATGTGTTCAACTGTGGCAGAAAGGTTTGTTTCAAATTAATTTGGGGGAGAAGAAGGAAGAAAATTAAAGAATTAATGGCACGTAGCCAGTGTGCTATTTGGTTTGAACATGATTTGAGGAAAAGAACATAAATCTTATGGAATATATTTCAATAAATTTTATCACTAGATGTAACAATTGTGACTTGCCTTCAATTTTTCTAAATAATTGCAATAAAAAATCCCCATAGAAAATCTAATATATTAAGAGCTTGTTTGGATGAGTGAATTAGTAAAAGCATTTTGAAATGTATAGCTGTTTATTAGGAGTAAAAAGAAGAGAATGAATTGGGTGATGGATTTCAAAGTCGGCAAAAACCTCAAATTTAATCTCTCCAAATGTGAAGATTGGAGGAGAGAATAAATACAAAACATAATATGAGAAATTTCTCTCTTTCCTCTTTTTTCACCTAGGTTATAAGGCTTTCTTTTCACTGCATTTTCGTTTTATTTAGTAAGGCCACGTGCCCTCACTCATATTTTGGAATTCTATTACACACTAATGTTTGAAAAATTTATGTTACATATGCCCCCGAAAATAACAAAAATCCTAACTGTGTCACATATCAATAATAATAAATGACCTCGTTCGCTTAACAAATTTGAGTTTTCAATTTGAGTTGAGATGTAATAATTTTTGAGAATTTTTAACTGTAGCAGAAAAAGTTAAATACGATATTTTTTGAGAATTTTTAACTGTAAAAATTTAAAATCTAAAATTTAAATCAGTAAAATAAACGAGGCATATCATTGTGCCATTACTTCATTAGACCAAAGCCTTAACTCAATGAGCACTACTAAAGTTTCATAAGAGCTTTTGGGCCCAAGTGTTAAGAAACCATTACTAACTCAGTTATACACTTGATCCATTTCAAGGGGAAAAAAAGGGAAGAAACAATAACCCGTTTAGTTCGTTAATTCGAGTTGAGATGTGATTTTATTGTCGTAAAAAAGTTAGATATAACTGTTTATAAGAATATTTTACTGTAATAAAAATTAAATTCTAAACTCGAATCGGTGAAATGAACTTAAACAACGAAACGAAAGTAAACACATTTTATTTGGTTAAGCCCATACCAAAAAATAATTCTATATCCTCCATTGCACATAAAACATGCAAGGATCTGTGCTTCATTGCTTGGTTTATAAAGAAATGATATCATGGAAGTTGTATAATAATTCACAGTTATGTGTTGCCTCAACATGACATTCTATCCTTCAAAAGAAAAAAAAATCTAAATGAAAGCAAGAAAATGACGGAAACCGCATTAATAAAGGTCGCAGTCTTGGTTTAATTGCAAGGTCTTCAATGTGTTAATAACACAAAAATTATCACTTTCTGTGGCTTGGATGTTAAGATTAATTTAGATGATCCCATAAAAAGGAGAAAATTAGGCGAATAATTTGGCCACCCCTTTCAAATTAACGGCTGAAGGCCTTTCTTTTTTTAAAAAAAAAGTAAATAATGGCCTTTTTTTTTACACAGTGATCAATCATTCATATCCTTCATAAGTCAATTACCATTAATTTACCATGATATATCACTAATAAGTGGATATTTTTCTAAGTTTACAAAACTTCGACTATTTACTAAAAAGTAGCTTAAAAAAGGGTCATTTTTGCACGTATCCATAAAAAAAGAGATTAATTTAGAGGACGATACACAACCAAGTTAGTAGGTCAATTATAAAATACAAACTACAAATAATCCTGAATCAAGAGAACGGGGTAATTCAGATCATGATAAGGCGTTTTATATCCCACATACCACAAAAAGTTTATGGTGAAAGAATAAATGTCCAATCCTTTTCTTTCTACTCGTTCACAAACATGAAGCATGCATGCTTGGACTTGGAGAATAGGCAATAAAACAAAATCAAAATGCAGTCGTATATGTTATTCTATAAGAGATCAAAGGAGTACTTGTTATGCAGGAAAAAAAAACCAGAAAAGAAATTTAAAGAATTTAAACAGAAAAGAAGTTAAAATTACTTGACTGGCTTAAGCTGTTAGAAGTTGTGCCAACAATAGTTTTATATTTTAACACTCTTCCTCACGTGTGGGCTGGACAATAGACAATCGTGTTAGTAAATTAATTAGAAAGCCCAACACGTGAATATTTAAATCTGAGATATATTAAATACCCAATACATGACAATTTTAAATGGGGATAAAGAGTGTAATTACAGGGGTTTGAACTTATGACTTCTCGCTCTGATACCATGTTAGTTTGTCAATCCATCCCAAATGCTTAAGCTGTTCAGCTAATAATAATTTTATATTTTAACACTGTATATTATAATATCAACAAGAAAACAAAATAGAAGATGAATATCAGATTTATATAGTTTTTATCATCTACCATCAATTACCTGCTTCTAGACGGAAATTAAAGTCATAGGAGTTGACACAAAAAAGAAAAAGAAAATGTTGAGATTATGCAAAATCTAATTTCTGGCGACAATATGTACCTCCAACATTATATTAAAAAAAAAAAAAAAGAAAGAAGAAAGAAAGAAGAAGAAGAAGAAGAAAAGAATGTACCTCCAACACTGTCAAAATCCACGCTCCCAAGAAGCTGTTCCTTCCACCTCCTCAAACTGTCATCATCCTTTACCCCCAAAGGTCAACAACAAATATACTATTATAGTCATGCAAAAAAAAATGAAAACGAAAAAGTAAAAGAAAAGATATTTTTGATATATATACATGTGTGTATATATATATTTCAGACCTTGTCTTTCTCAAGTTGTTCTTTAAGAGTAAACTGAGGACCCAACTGTAATTTGTTGCCTTGATCATCATCTTCCTCTTCTTGATCAGTTCCATTAAGAGAAACCTCACTCATTTGTCTCCCTATCTTCTCTCCTAATTCATCCAAACCCTTCTCTTCTATTTGGTTTTCTTTCAATTTATTTCCTCTCTGATTACTTGTCTCTCCCCTTTCTTTCTTCTCATCAAACCCCATTTTCTTGGAACTCTAAAACCACCCCAAAGATTAGATATATATTTATATATACACACACAAACACATACAATATTAACTCATCGAAAAAGAAGTTTCAAGAAAAACCCAGAAAGGAAAAACCAAGTCAATGTGACACAAACATAAACTTTATTGAAAGTGGAAATTAAGGTTCGTGAGATGACTTTTGTTGTGTGAAAATAAACCCAGAATAAAGAAAGGCAACAATTGTCTTAATGATCAAACAAGGACTAAATGAGGACAAAAGAGAGAAAAAAGAAAAAAGAAAAAACTTGATTTTGTCTCTTAGCTTTTTTGAGGTGGATTGTTGTCGAAAATCTCTACAGGAAATTAGAGAAGAGAGAGATATTACGTGGTATGGAAGGGGTTTTTTTTTTTTTTTTTTTTTTTTTTTTGGGTGAGGGAGAAAAGGTCGTGTTAGCTGTGAGGTTCACTAATTTTTGGGTGGTGATCCGAAATATATGATATGAGAGGAAAAGTGAGAACGTGAGGGTCACTAATAATATTGTTTCATTTGCATTAGATCATTACTAATATATCTTAAATTCATGAAAGATCACACGAACATGTTAAAATATAAAATTATTGTTGGTTCATTTTCTAAAAACTTAAGTTTTTGAGATGAATTGGTAAACTAACATAGTATCAGAACGGGAGGTTCTGAGATCAAATTCTCATAATTGCACTCTTTATCCCTATTTAAATTATCATCATGTGTTCGGTTTTTAATATATTTCGGGTTTAAATATTCACGCGTTGGGCTTTCTAATTAATTTACTCACATAATTGCCTATTGTTCAATCTACACGTGAGGAAGAGTGTTAAAATATAAAAATTATTGTTAGTCCACCTCCTAAAAACTTAAACTTTTAGGATGAATTTAATAGATTTTAAATTCATAAAAGATCATACGAACAATGTTGAATTGAAGGTGGGGATTATTATATATGTGATGAGTATATTCCTGATTGTCTTAGTAGGCTCCCATTTTGGGGAATTAATGTTTAGCTGTGCCTCAATTCTCTCCTGACGTACGACAGATTGGATTGATGTGGGTCGTTTTGACATTCACAAATTGGTCCCATAATGGCGCTGAAAAAATTGTGTAACTGTGTCCCACAAATGCATATAAATCGTAGCATAATAATAACACTATTTTTTATTATATATCATTTGATCAAATGTTTGTTTATTTATTTATTTTTTTAATATGATATGAGACGTGTACTCTCACCATATTTAAAAAAAAAACTAAGTCATTAAAATTTTAATTCTTGAATCATCGACTCACATACCCAATTACAAGAGCTAATTTTAAGTGGCATTGCTTGTTTAAGTGGTTATTATAAGCATAAAAGAACAATATTGTTTTCTTTATAAATTTTTTTTTTTTTTGATAGTAACACTATTGAACTTTCCTAAGCATAGAATTGAACGCAAGTTATTATTGTTCTTCGTATTCTTCTTATTAAACTGTAGTAAAAAAACAACAAATGATGGTAATTAACGTATTAATGCATGGTAAATGAGACAATAAATGTCTCATACAAGTTTAATGACTTAGAATTGATCGGGCCATCCCGTTAACACATAGGCTCAACCTTGGTCACATATTTAGATATATATGATCAATATAGATGGGATAATGGTGTGAGAGTTAAAAAGTTTTTTCAATCCAAAACACAATATATATGCAAAATATAGGAGAGAATTCAATTATTATTATTAAATAGAGACATGGTTATAATATTTTTTTTGGGGCGCTGACAATTATATTAGTTCTTATTAGATATGAGTTCAATTGATTAGTCTTTGTAGAATTAGTTAAAATTTCAATTCTGCTATAATCCTTCGTCATGGAAATACCAATTATTGGGTCATGATATTGTTGCATTTGGAGCTAAACAAGATTTCTACCATGTTTTTTGAACTTGGAATGAGGCTATTTTTAAACTCTAAACTTCAAGATGCAATAAAGTGTGGATTTACCACTAGTAAATGCCTGCAACCACTTTATATGGTGCACCATGTTAATACTTCTACATCAATGTTAATGTTGGTATTATTACAAATGATAGTGACAAACCAATGCTGAACTTAATATGGGATTTGGAGGATGACATAAATACATAGCTAGGGTAGCAATCACAATTTAGAATAGCGTTGCTTGAACGGCTACGCGTAAGACTTAAAAAAAAAAAAAAAAAAAAAAAAAAAAAAAAAAAAAAAAAAAAAAAAAAAAACAGATAAGCATGTCTCTGTTAAGTAATCGTAGGGTTAGCTTAATGAAAATAATTATTTTGACTTTATATTTTAGATGTCACACTCCACTCTTTATCAAGAATTGCTGTGAACAAAGGCCAAGCTAGCCCATTATTTAGGGAGGAGAAGTGACATTTTCTGTCAATAATTAAGCCAACTTCTTGCATTGAATAAAAATGGTCTCGGTTTTAAAAGCAATGAAACAACAACGTGTATATAGAGGCATTGCCGTGCTCATATTTCTTTGGTCTGTCATATATATATATATATATATATCCGTGGTGTATACGGTTTATGTTTAGAGTTAAGACGACTTGTGTCTTGGTATCATTCACTAAGTATTGGTCTTTGTAGCTCTTTGGTTTATATGAAATTTTCCTTTTAAACAAAATAAAAAAAAAAAAAAAAATGCTAAGATAACTTTTTTTGCCCCTTTTTTTTTTTTTTTTTTTTTTTTTTTTTAACTCTCCTATTTCTCCTTTTACCATATCATCACCATTCACCACTTTTCTATAATAGTAAAGTGTCAAATATATACTATTATTTTACCTGTAATTTATTACAACTCTACCCCAATTTTATTTCAGCTGACTTCCGGTTGACTGGTGGGTGATCCTGGCTATTCAAGCCCTTCTAGATTTCAGTAACCCAAGGATTGACTCATATAATCCATCGGCTTACTGGATAATGTTAGCAAAACCTTTGTCCAAGTTTTGAGACTTTACAAATTCATTTTTCAAACAAAACGGTTTTATAAAAATTTAAGACCAAACTTCATCTCGAAAACATATTTCATCACTTTAGAAAACCTTTAGTATAATGTTTTTATGCAACTTTTCAAAATTATGGAATTTTAAATTATGTGTGTGCACAACGCCAAATTTAAAACAAGAATTAATTAGGGCCCGTTTAGTTCACTAATTCGAGTTTTTAATTCGAGTTGAGATGTGACTTTATGTGAGAGCTTTTTACCATAGCAAAAAAAGTTAGATATTACTGTTTCTTAGAGCTTTTTACTGTAATAAAACTCAAATTATAAACTTGAATCGGTGAAATGAACTGAGCCTTAAAATATAAAGAGTGCTCACACAACTGACTCGGAATGGGATTTCAAGCTATATGAACTAGCCTTTATGATCCTTCTCGTTTTCAAGCTTTTATATGTCTTCAACAAAGAACTCACCGAAATTACCATCAATCTTACCATCAATTGTTTGTTCGTTTTCAAGCTTTTATATGTTTTCAAGCTATATGTACATTTTTCTTCAACAAAGAACTCAAGAATAATTCTTAGCAATCTTACCATCAATTGTTTGTTATCACCGAAATTACCATTAACTAAACCTTGCGGCCAACTACTTTAAGGTAGCACTCCTGAGTATAGTGCCCCGAAGCATGTAAACCTTCGAGTCGCTAAATCTACTAATTGTAGTAGTGGAATGAAACGCTCAAGGGAAAAAAATGTGTTCCAAGTTCTGACAATGGAAAAGTTAATAAATGTACTTAAGAGTAGGATCGGTAATATGGGTTACGACAACACGACTCAAAAAGGACATGAATTTCGCGGGTTAGGGTTGAAAAAAAAGATGTTCGGGTCATAATTAGGTCGACCTGAAATTGACACGAAAAACACAGGTCAATTTCGGGTTGGACCCGCCTAACCCGAACACAATACGAAACTCGTAAAAAACTAAAAAATACATATATTTTTCATTACATATTTTTGATTTTATTATGAACTTGTGATATCATGATAGTTATACTCAAAATCTTATACTATTATTTGCTTAATTTCAATGGATGTTATTGTATTTTAGTGTGTTATGAATTTTAAGTTATTTCTAATATGTAAAAAACTAAATAAAAATATACAATTTTCGTGTCAATTTCGGGTTCACGGGTCATTTTCGTGTTGTGTTATGTCAATCCGTAAAGTGGTCGTGTTGCGGTTTTTAAAAAATTTCGTGTCACGGGTCGTGTTCGAGTTGATTGTAAATTTAGAAAGAAACGATCAAAACACGACACATGACACGAATTGCCACTCCTACTTAGAAGAGAAGGGGAAACCCTAGCAGTTGCCGGTCGGAAAAAAAAACCGATCTTATAGCGCTTCGCGTTCTTTCTATTCCATCTCATTGCATTTCGGGATAGGCGGCTAATGCTAATCTAATAAGTGAAGTAGTCGTCGTCTGACCAATTGACTTGGACACCAGAACACTCGTGTCTGCCCATTTTATCTTGTCTTAAATGGAATGGCTCTTTTAGTTACGTTGTGCTTCGACTTGAGTCCCCACGTCATCAAATATTGAGCACATGTATGTTTTGTTTTGTTTATTTGTTTGTTTTTTTTTTTTTTTTTTAAACAACACTCCTAACTATGATGGAAATTCTGGTAGATCGAAATTAATTAAAAGACTTGCAGCACTTACACGGTATAAAAGCAAATCTAGCTGATCAGTAGACGTATAGTCAATAGCTAATTTGGAGAAATGAATACATATGAGATAGAGGCGTGCGATTGGCAATTAGAAGGGATGAATGCCCGCTAAGCAAGTGGCCCTTTAGGGTAGATGTCTGTAAAGCAACTATAATTTTGACATTGAGACATTATTTATAAAGTATTTATAACATTCTATTTTAATAAGAGCGTGTTATTCATTTATGATATATTGTACATTCATACATCATGCTTTTAGATAATAATTCTTGATAAGGCATATCACCTTTTTTTTCTTTAAGAATTTCTGTTAAAATCAAATTAAAAGAGAGGAGGTTATGTGTCCTTATATGGTATTTTTTCATTTATTTTTAATAGAAATTCTAATAGAAAGACCATACGATCACATTATTTCTTTTTTTAAACATATTTTTAACAAAGAAATCTAACGCAAATGGCTAAATGAGATTAATCTATAATTTTACGGATAAAGTGAGAGTTTTTAAAGTTTGAGTGGCAAATTAAAAATGACCTTAAAATTTAGAGAGTACTAGTGAGATTTAAAAAAAAAAAAAAGAAGAAGAAAGAAGACAAAATCAAACTAATTAATATTAATCTCTAATCCAAACACCTAAAAGTAATTTGCTCTTTCTATAACCCCAAAACCAAAACAATATTGTAATCTTCATAAGTAACTATAATAATCTTAATAACTACTTAATATCTTCTAACTCTAATGTAAAAATCTAATAACTACTTCATATAAGTAACTATAATAATCTTAATAACTATAATAAAAACCTTTGACAAATAAATATCAAACTTTGAAAATCTAGTAAAAAAAATAAACAAATAAATAAAAGTGTATAAAGTATCAAATCTTCAATGGCTGAACAACGACAACAAAAGCCTGTGGCGGCAGTAGGAAGAATTGCCCTGAACAGCGGCAATGGGCAATGGGCAATGGAGAGAAATCGAAAATAGGAGGCGTCGCACTCGCTAGGTTTGGATTTGGCGGTTTTCTGTTACTGTTTTTGGGGTTTTGAACACCCACACCGTTTTTGTTTTCTTCCTTCTACGGATTAGATTTTTTTTTTTTTTTGAAAATGGTTGATAAAAGTCTCAACTTTAGGTGACTGTTTTCAAGAAGAGCACTCTATTTATTCTAATAGGATTAATGGTGTGCTTGGTTGGGGGCAAGGAATGTAAAGGAAAAGAAAGAACCCTAATTATTCTAATGTTTGGTTAGCTAAAATTTATGGAATGACCATTCTCTTGGAATGACTTTTTCTCTAATTTAGTGAAATTGTCATTCCTCCCTCAGATGACATGAATGGCGATTCCAATCAAGATTTATCTCTTTTTCCTTTTATGTCCTTATTTTTTTTCACCGTCATCTTCAACTAAGACCCATCACCGTCATCTTCAACCAAGTCTCACCACCTTTCTCTGCCCCATTATCCTTTTCCGACCCAGATCCAGCACCTTCGTTGTTCCGTTGAACTCTAGTTCTACTTCTTTGCCATCATCCCTTGCCCAAACTGCCTCCACCCAGCGCTGCCCATGAACAAATCCTCCACCTCCACTCTTACACAAATCTGCCTACGTCTAGGCCGATGAAACCCACCCATCCTCTCACATAATCCAAAATTCTCGTCAATCAAAATGGAAAAACCCAAAAACTTGTCTTCATTTCAAATTCATGAACTAAAAAACTAGAAATCTCATGAACATTAAATCCCCAAAAACCCATCAGATTGTTGGCCACCATAAATCTCAAATATTTTTGTCAGCGTGAGAAGTATAGACGATCTTTCTTGGATTGGAAAGAAAAAAGAAAAAAAAAAGCTTCATAGAATGGCACACATGACACCGCCAAAAAAGAAGCTAAACGAGGAGTAAAAAGAAATTCTCTGGCCTTCACTCAGTGAGGTCATCTTGTGGGTATTTCATGGTTGTGGAGAGAATTTGAATGACAAAATAGTCTATGACAGAATTACATAAGAAAAGCGTGACTGAACTCATATAAAAATTGACACACAATATTTTAAAAAATAAATGAAAGATATATCAGATTTAATTCATTCGAATATTGAACTTTACAGCGCAAGGAATCAAAACCCAAATTGGGTCGCTAACAAAAGTTTATCTCTAACCTCACTAAGAGAACTCTAGCCTAGCTTGCAAAACATTCTCACAAGTTCTAGAGAGAAAATATGAGAGTAACAGCAAGACGATAAAAAACAGAATATGAAAAACTTACAAAAACCTTAGGCTAACCCCCGTATTTATAATGTTCAGAGGTTGCCTGTCGAATAAAGAAACACATAATCAAAAATGAAAAAATACAAAAGAAGAGGAAAGAAAATAAAATTACACATAAATTAGGAGAAATCAGATATATAATTTGAGGAGGAAATCATGCAATTTATGAAGAAAAAATATGGCTTCAGCACTCAGTGCACACGTGTCAAAGCTCGGTTGGAGGAAGGGAAAAAAATCACCACGTGTCGCGCACAAAGAAGAAGAGAGCGCTGGCAGGCGAAGATAGAAAGTGGCCTGCGTGGTCAGCTGGCGTACGCGAATTGGGTGGAGGAGCTGGCGCTGAGTAGACGCGGGACCGTGTTGGACAACTGGCTCGCGAAGAATGGCCGGTCAGCTGGCACTGAGCATGCGTGGGCCCACGCGGAAGAGAGCTGGGACGCGCTTGACATTGCGCGGAGTGAAGACGCGTGCTCTGAGGTATCGCGTACTGGTGACGCGTGCGGCGCAAGATGGGGCGAAGAAGCTGGCGCAGATTTCTGCACTGACTGGCGGGGTTCACTCTACTGGCTCGGCTGAGGAGTGGTGTGGCTCTATCTCTTTTTGGCTCGACTGGCTGACTTAGGTTGGCTAAAAACATGACTTTCACGGCTTCTTTCTGTGTAGCCTTTTACACTGTTTTTCATCTGTAAATAATTAAGCATAAACTAGACAAATTTCAATTAAAAATATTCTAAATAAAAATAATAAAATTGTTTAATTAAAGCTTAAATATTTTAATATTATATAAATCAAAAGCAGTATTTAGGGTGCATTTTCATGCACTTATCAAGTCTTGACTTTTACCTCTTACACTTGATATATACCATTTTGTTAGTGTAATTATTGGACTAAAAAGGTTATGAATCAAGAGTTGTTGGGGAGATGAAACTGACCAAATACACTTTAGGAGCCCAACTTGACCTAAAAAGTTAACCTTTTAGGTCTTGAGTCATTTTATATATATAAACTATTTCACATCTTCATCCACTTTCCATGTAGGACAGCACACACATGTACTTTTCTCAACAATCTCCCCCTCATGTGTATGTTCACCGAACTCTCCCTCGGACCAAATGTGAGTCCACCAAATGCTCCATCATCCGCATCTGCACCAGCACCAACTGCGGGAACACCAACAGAGTGTGATCGCTTGGCCTATACGAACCATCGGCTCTAATATTGCTTGTTGGGGAGACTCTATATGTGAAACTGACCTAACACACTTCAAGAGCTCAACTTGACCAAAAAGCTTAACTTATTAAGTTTTAAGTCATTCTATGTATATAAACCATTTTGCATCCTCATCCACTTTCGATGTGGGACAACACACATATACTTTTCTCAACAAGAGTAAATGGGTAAAACTCTAGATTACTCATGCACTTTTAAAGAAACAACAAAGAGATATTTATTAAGATTACCCACACACTTTTAGGCAAAAGAGTTTTCTGACCCATATAATTTTAAAGAGTATTTATTAGAATTATCCAAGAGTTTTATCTCTATCAGAATAAAGATCTATTTTTTTCTTCCAAAAGAAACAATAAACATATATCCCGTACAATTTTTCAAAATAAGAAAATATCCGCGGCGTGAACTTTTTTAGGACATTCAAAGACTGTTATCACATAACCGTAGTCGTTGAAATTTCGTCGTCTAAGCCTAAAGTTGCAGTAGTGTACACCATGAGATTGAGGACTCAGTAGTTGAGAAAAAGGAAAAGGAGTTTAATTAACGTCTAATTTACAGAAAAAAAGAGTTTAATTAACGTCTTAATCTAGCTTTTTGTCTGATCGATTTATGATGTTCCTAACCACAATCATCCCTAGCCTTGAACAAAACCAATAAAAATCCACACGAGCAAAGGGTGCGAAGGCGAAGGCCAAAGCTCATTGTATAAATGCTCCCAAAGTTCCAAGCTGTCAAACCACACATGATTCATCTAGTGGACCAGATTCTATTGAATCCAAAAGGCCTAATCACATCCGAATACGACGCACGTGACGTACGACCACGTACGTGGGCGGTGATGCTTTCCACGTGGCACTCATTCATTGGATTGAAGAATCCGCAAAAGCTGTCCCCTGGTGGGCCACCTTTCACCGCTCAACTTATAATAACCTTTGCCAAACTCGTAGGCCGTCTTTTTGCCCAAAATGAGGATCTGAATTCTGAATGAAACGGCACGTAGTGACGTGTACTCATCTCATCATGTCTGCTCATGTTTGCATTGCACCTCATGGATTCATCAGTTTGCCTGCTAGCTTGCGAAGTTTTCAGTTGAGTATTTATTGGGATTGACAATAATGTTTTATTTAAAGTTGAGTATATTTCACCGATCTAAATTTTTAATTTTTAATTTTTACAGTTAAAAATTATTAAAAAATGTAACATTTAATTTTTTCTGTTATAGTTAAAAATTATCAAAAAAATATCATATCTCAGTTTAAATTGAAAATTTAAATTCGCAAAATGACGAAATATAAGTTAAAACGAAATCATGGATACCAAAGCACTAATCTTCTGATCATATTAAGCTATATATTTCGTATTAATAAATAGTTATTAACTCAAATTTAACTCAAAATTTATACTCAAATAACTATAACTTAAAAATGCAACCGAAGAAGCTTTAAATGTTTCTACTCAATATATATATTGTTTACTTAAACGTTAACCTAATGGTTTAAGATCACAAATTGTGAATAGGACTATAAGAGTGCTACTGATAACTAATTATGTGGTAGAGTTGCTGGTTGTATATTATATATATATATATATATATATATATATACACACGTGAATCATTTGTGTTGTTGTTTCAGATCATTTCAGAAGAAGGAGGAGTATATTATAGAAAAATAAGGAGAGATCAAATTTGCACGTTAGCCTGGCTGGCGGCCGGGCGCTAGACTAGTGATCTTGCATTGATAAAGATTGTTCGAGCTAAAGTTAGATGCAATACATAGTTCTTCGTTCATTTAAATTTTTAATTTGAGTTAAAATGTGATTTTATGTGAGAATTTTTTACTGTAGAGAAAAAATTAGATATGACTTTTGTGAGAATTTTTAACTGTAATAAAATTAAAATTAAAAATTCGAATCGGTAAAATGAACGATGCCATAATGTATCTAAGGACGTATATTGAATAATACTAAAAGAAATTAGGTTATTAGTATTGCTATCGTGACATGATCTTGTTCTTTAACATTTTTTTTCTCAATAAATTGTTCATTTGATTTAGCTATTGTAAATATGTATTTTTATATTAATAGTTTTGGTACTTAATTAAAAGTGACAGTGAATTTTTAAAATTTAGTGAAATTAATAATGCGTGCGTTCATTCATCATTATAGCTTGAATTTTTTTATAAAAACAATGATATTATGTTAGTCGTTGAAAATCATACAAAATAATTATATTCTCCATGTATTAGTTTTATGAAATTTTATGTCACCATGTGATAGACATATGATCAATTTTATGTGTAAATTTTATTATTAGAGAAAGGGAGACTCTCTGATACGCATGACTTATCGGTAGATCAGGTTTTTTAAGTGTTAGATGTGTGTATTTTTTGAATTTTACGTGATTTTATGCAGATCTGACGGATAGAAAACTTGATATACCGGTATGTTGGCGTACCAAAGAAGGTCTATTAAAGAAAAATATTACAAGAAATAATAAGTTCATGAAGTCCGTAAAGAAAAAAAAAGAAAAAGAAAAGGCTTGGGACCTAAATGAGCTGGAACCAGTAGTTTTAAAAGCTTGAAAAAATTTAACTAAATTCAAACCTTAAAGATTATGCAAAGCAGATATAATTTGGCGATTGCAAATAACATTTTTTGTTTTTGTTTTATTACTTGTCTATCACTGAAAATTAGAAGTAAAAACTATTTCAAACAAAAGGAGCCACCTTCTCAACCCATCAATATCGTTCGAAAAGAAAAAAGGAAAACGACTCTACTTTCAAAATGTGGCGGTTCTTTGATAATGATTTGCACTCACGTTCCTTTCATAAAAGGAAAATTTCTTTTTAAAAAAAACATGGTGCATTAAACATTCTATAAGCCATCGATCTCGGTGAGACATTTGAAATTGACTAAAGGACCATTTCAGTAATTAAAATGAATTATAATATTATATCATACATCTTTCTAAAATTCAATACCAAACAGAATATTATTTGATTTTTCCATTCCTTATACATTTAACTTGAAATGTTACAAAATAAAAAATACTACTTGGCATAATACGTACAAAAACTTGAGTCCCATTTGTGGTTTGCTGTGGACAATATTAGATGTATTCATGCCACGGATGACTTTTTTTCGTCTCCAGCCAATCAAGATACACTAAACTGGGCCCCATGTCAGACGGGCCAAAAGGTGTTGCCTAATTGAATGGGGTCCACTAACTTTAGATCCGATAAGAAAATAATGGTGATTTCTTAATGAGGCAGAAAGTCGGTGGACCTCGTGTACGTGCCACGTCAGTATTTGATTCGTTTCCACGAAGTAAATTATACCAATTGGTAAGTGTAGGACCCACTCCGCCACTCCTAAGCCGGCCTTCACCATTTGTATATCTGATGACTTGGATGATCGATATTAAAATAAGAATCCTCCAAATCACATAATATAAGCATGCGTCATGATGTAGTACATATGTAGATATACAACTATACATATTTATGTACGTATAAGAGTCGGCTACTATAGTTGATTAACGATAATATTTTATTTTGAGGAAACTGAGGCTCATAGAAGAAAAAAAAGGCATTATATAATTATATTCAAACTCATACATAACAATTTTGAAAGAAAAAATATATACACGTCTTAATTGATGCTCAGTACTTTACATTAAGAAAAAAAACTTGGTCATGACAATTGCAAAAAAAAAAAAAAAAAAAGAGTTTCTCTAGTAGAATCAGGTATTATAAACTGTTATTTTCACATATTTTTGTAATTCGATGTGATTTTGACTATATCTAACGGTTAAAAATTAAGTAGAGAGGACTTACGAGAAAGTTCTAAATAAATAAGGAAACCTAAAGAAGAAAATTGAGCTCAATATCTGTATATAGGCAAACAGTTCTTCTCGTGAATCTTTAAGAGGATGTTTGGTAGAGAGATTCGTTCCTTGATTCGAATCATGATTCGTTGTTCGCTACAGTATTTTCTCTCACAAAAAATTCACATAAATCGAAAATGGTTCGAATCACATAGTTTGAATCATCCAACTAAACGTCCTCTAAACTCTTACCAAATAATAGTAATCATTGTTTACAGTGAAGCCGGTGAAATAGTTGAAAAAAAAGAGGTGAATATTGCATAGGAAAAGGCAAAATAGGCAAAAGGGTAAAAAGAATAGTAAGCTGTAATTAACAGACATATGCATGAAACTAAAAAATGATCGTACAAAAGGTCACCCTACAAGCCCGACTGCACAAAGCACAGGAACACACACAACCAAAAAGAAAATGATGGCTAAGATTGAAAGAAAGGGAAAAAAAATAAGATTATGAATATATTTAAATTAAGATAATTCATTGTTTAGTGTATAACATCACTTCCAAGGCATTATTTAAAATTATTACCAAACATGCTAATGCCCTTTAATTCAGTGAGATGAAATTTTGGTGTCAAATCTCAAGATTCCTCAACTACCACCCACTAAATTAATAATTCCCTTTTTTTTTTCTCTCTCATCAAGTTGAAGAGTACTACTAGCTAGTCTTTGCTCCTATATAAATACTACTCTCTTTTGAACCTTTTCTCATCGATTCCTTTCTTTGCTTAATTAGTTTTCTTCTCTTAGAACTCTTGTTTTAGCTTTGCTTTCGTCTGTCTATTCTCTTTTTTAATTGTATTTTTAATCTCATCGAGATTTTTACCATGGCCACTGCTGAGGTAATTATCACTAATCATATAGATCATCATCTCCAAAATCTCACTTTTTTTTTTTAATGTTCAGTAGTCTTATTCTAAGTTCAAAGATTATGTCTGCTTAATTAACTATATATAAGTTCCGATCTTGAGTTACAGCGTTACTACTTGGCACGCAATACGCAACAATATTGCATGCCAAATGTAAACCACAATAGCAATGATAGGTAGTTCCGGGGTGTCATACGTCAAATTATGCCACAAAAATATTTGATTATTGTATCCTTTATTTTTTTATTAAAAAAAAAGGAAGGTGGCTTTATAGTTTAAAGGAGAGTCAAATGTAAATTTAAGGTTAGACCACTTGATTATAATAATTAAAAAAAATGAATTTTTACTAATAAATTCGAGCCATATAGTAAATTGAAAAACTAATTATTCTGTAGATTTACGATAAGATTATGTCTGCAACTACTTAATTATGATAATTAAGAAAATGAATTTTTACGAATAAATCCGAGCCGTGTAATAAACTGAAAAACTAATTATTCTATGTGAATTTACGAAACTAATGGTCAGTTGATCATCTTCAACTAGATGATCTTATGGGATATTCTCGATCCCTTTGAATAATGTTCTTCTACTGCGCATGCAGGTTGTATCGGTGCAAACAGCCCTCCAAGAGGAAAAACCACAGGAATCAGTTGAGGATAAGGAGATCACTAGTACTGCTGCCACCACAGAAGTAGAGGCCACAGTGCCGACCGAAGAAGCGCCTCCCGCAGCCCCCGAGGAGCCGAAGGCCACCGAAACTGCTACACCGGCAGCAGAGGAGACCACAGTGGCCTCCGATGAGCCTGCCGCGGAGGCTCCCGAGGCTGAAGCCCCAGCCGAGGAGGCCAAGGTGGTGACTGATGAGGAGGCAACAGTTGAGGAGAAGAAAACACCTAGTGAGGAGGAGAAAATAACCACTAGTGCTGAAGAGAAAACGACACAAGTGGAGGAGACTACTCCCAAGGAGAGTTCTATTGAACCGGTCGAGGCTCCGGCGGCGGAGACGGCGGAATCGGAGGTAGTGGAAGCTGAAGCTCCAAAGGATGATCAGGAGGCTACAGCTACTACTGTTAAGGAAGAGGAGAAAAGCACAGTTGAGGCTGAGGAGGAGAAAGTTGTCACCGAGGCCCCAGTTGAGAAATCTGATGAGTGATTGATTAGTAAGAGATCATGGGAATGGTCAATGGTGATCTGAATGATCGGTTTGGATGTTTGTGTCAAGTAGGTCTTATTTTCCGTTGTGGATTTCATCTTCATCAAGTACTTCTTCACTTAAGTCATGTTAATTTAGTTGGTCTAAGTAATAATAATAAGAGATAAATAGGTAAAATAATGGGGTAATATTGTGGGACCAGGATAGAGGGGAAGCTAAAATCATCAATCACGGGGTACAACCAATGCCTGCTTGCCACGTGGTGGACGTGCATTGGTTTTATTGTTATTACAGAGATGCCCTTGTGCTGTAAAAATGTGGGTTTTCTTCGTCTGCTTCCTGGAAGATGCATGTGTGTGTTTCAGCTTTTGATCGAAATTATGTTCTGTTTATTCTAATACATAACAATAAAATATGTAGACGTACCTTTTTTTTTTTTTTTTTTTTTTTTCTTCGGGGGATCGTCACGTAATTTGCATTATTTCGATCTCCCCGATATGTGATGTTTAATTTGCTAATCCTTCAAATATGATGTCACGTAGCTTAGTTATACTACTAAAGAGAACTAATGGCCTCTTGGGAGAGCTTCTTAAACCTGATTTTGACTTTTTAAGTTTAAAAGCTATTTTTTAGAGTGTTTCGAGATCTGTTAGAAGTACTTAAATTTTTTAAAAGAGTTTCGGTTAAAGTTACAAAATACAACTTCTAAATAAAAACACTTTTAAATAGACTTTAAAACTTATATCAGAATTTTATTAAGACATTATAAACTTCATTCCAACACTTTTATTGCTTATTAGAAAATTTAATAATCATTTTAACTCATTAAACTATTGATTTCAAACATTTATTGAAAAGCCACGTGCCCGTTTGGTATTAGTTGTGAAAACGTCTTTCACGTTTTTCAAGAAGAAAAAATGAAACCGGGAACGAAAACATTGTTTGGCCTAAATGAAGGATAAGAAACGGAAATGAAACCGGTTTTTGGTTTAGTGTAATATGACAAAGAAACTGAAAACGTTTTTTTTTTTTCGTTTTCATTTCTGCATTTCCATTTTCTCCTCCGTCACTCCTCCAAGAATGTTGGTCCGCTTTGTACTCTACTTCTCTAATTAATGGAGATTACAATCGATGAAATCGTCATCACCAGCCTAACGCCTTAAGGATCCACCGACTACAGCCACGCCGTCTCTCACTCCGGCAAATTTGTCGTCGCGCGTCGTACGGTTCCCGTCCTTAGGGTGGTGAATTCCT